>NW_021823195.1:192175-262175 GCF_901001165.1 Salmo trutta
TTGGAAATTTGAACACGTGCCATGAATATCTGTAGAAATTCGCTTTTACTCCTTGCAGATAATTGTAGCAGCAGTTTCTGTGGTGTAGTGGTTATCACGTTTGCTTCACACACGCGAAAGGTCCCCGTTTTGAAACCGGGCGGAAACAGAGTTCGTTGACACAATGCAATGAGTACCGTATTTATACAGAAAATAGTTATTTTCATAAATGCCTTATTTTGGAAAATTCGAACACGTGCCATGAATATTGGTAAAATTCGGTTTATTCCTTGCAGATAATTGTAGCAGCAGTATCTGTAGTGTAGTGGTTATCATGTTTGCTTCACACGCGAAAGGTCCCTGGTTTGAAACCAGGCGGAAACAACGCTCATTGACACATTCAAGAAGTGCTATAGTGGTGACAGAGAATTTCATTAATGCCTTATTTTGGAAATTCGAATACGTGCCATGAATATCTATAAAATTCGGTTTACTCCTTGCAGATAATTTCAGCAGCAGGTTCTGTATTGTAGTGGTTATCACGTTCGCTTTACACGCGAAAGGTCCTCGTTTCGAAACCGGGCAGGAACAGTGCTCTTTGACAACTGCAGTAGGTACTGTAGTTTGAACAAAGAATAGTTATTTTCATAAATGCCTTATTTTGGAAATTTTAACACGTGTCATGAATATCTGTAAAATTCGGTTTACTCCTTGCAGATAATTGTAGGAGCAGTTTCTGTAGTGTAGTGGTTATCACATTCACTTAACACGCGAAAGGTCCTCGGGTGGAAACAGTGCTCTTTGACACGTGAAGTAGGCTCTGTACTTTTAACAGAGAATAGTTATGTTCATAAATGCCTAATTTTGGAAATTTGAACACGTGCCATGAATATCTGTGAAATTCGGTTTACTCCTTGCAGATAATTGTAGCAGCAGTTTCTGTAGTGTAGTGGTTATCACATTCGCTTCACACACGAAAGGTCCCCGTTTTGAAACCGGGCGGAAACAGAGTTTGTTGACACATGCAATGAGTACCGCATTAATACAGAAAATAGTTATTTTCATAAATGCCTTATTTTGGAAATTCGAATACGTGCCATGAATATCTGTAAAATTCGGTTTACTCCTTGCAGCTAATTTTAGCAGCAGTTTCTGTAGTGTAGTGGTTATCACGTTCGATTCACAAGCGAAAGGTCCCCGTTTTGAAACCTTGCGGAAACAGAGTTCGTTGACACATGCAATGAGTACCGCATTTATACAGAAAATAGTTATTTTCATAAATGCTTTATTTTGGAAATTCGAATACGTGCCATGAATATCTGTAAATTTCGGGTTTACTCCTTGCAGTAAAATCAAGCAGCAGTTTCTGTAGTGTAGTGGTTATCACGTTCGCTTTATACATGAAAGGTCCTCGATTCGAAACCGGGCGGAAACAGTGGTCTTTGACACGTGAAGTAGGCACTGTACTTTTAACAGAGATTAGTTATTTTCATAAATGCCTAATTTTGGAAAATCGAACACGTGCCATGAATATCTGTAAATTTCGGTTTACTCCTTGCAGTAAAATCAAGGAGCAGTTTCTGTAGTGTAGTGGTTTTCACGTTCGCTTTACACGAGAAAGGTCCCTGGTTCGAAACCTGGTGGAGACAGTGCTCTTTGACACGTGCAGTAGGTTCTGTACTTTTAACAGAGAACAGTTATTTTCATAAATGCCTAATTTTGGAAATTCGAACACGTGCCATGAATATCTGTAAAATTCGGATTACTCCTTGCAGCTAATTGTAGCAGTAGTTGCTGTGGTGTCGTGGTTATCACGTTTGCTTCACACGCGAAAGGTCCCCGTTTTGAAACCGGGCAGAAACAGAGTTCATTGACACATGCAATGAGTACTGAATTTATAAAGAAAATATTTATTGTCATAAATGCCTTATTTTGGAAATTCGAATACCCACAATGAATATCTGTAAAATTCAGTTTACTCCTTGCAGTAAAATCAAGCAGCAGTTTCTGTAGTGTAGTGGTTATCACGTTAGCTTCACACGCAAAAGGTCCCTGGTTTGAAACCAGGCGGAAACAGTGCTCTTTGACCAGTGCAGTAGGCACTGTACTTTTAACAGAGAATAGTTATTTTCATAAATGCCTTATTTTGGAAATTCGAACACGTGCCATGAATATCTGTAAAATTCGGTTTATTCCTTGCAGATAACTGTTGCAGCAGTTTCTGTAGTGTAGTGGTTATCAAGTTTGCTTCACATGCGAAAAGCCCCTGGTTCGAAACCAGACTCAAAAAACGCTCATTGACACATTCTAGAAGTACTATAGTGTTTATAGAGATTTATTTTCATAAATGCCTTATTTTGGAAATTCGAATACGTGCCATGAATATCTGTAAAATTCGGTTTACTCCTTGGAGCTAAATGTAGCAGCAGTTTCTGTAGTGTAGTTGTTATCACGTTCGCTTTACATGCGAAAGGTCTTCGGTTTGAAACCGGGCAGAAACAGTGCTCTTTGACAACTGCAGTAGGTACTGTAGTTTCAACAGAGAATAGTTATTTTCATAAATGCCTTATTTTGGAAATTTGAACACGTGCCATGAATATCTGTAAAATTCGTTTTACTCCTTGCAGATAATTGTAGCAGCAGTTCTGTGGTGTAGTGGTTATCACGTTTGCTTCACACGCGAATGGTCCCCGTTTTGAAACCGGGCGGAAACAGAGTTCGTTGACACATGCAATGAGTACCGTATTTATACAGAAAATAGTTATTTTCATAAATGCCTTATTTTGGAAATTCGAACACGTGCCATGAATATTGGTAAAATTCGGTTTATTCCTTGCAGATAATTGTAGCAGCAGTATCTGTAGTGTAGTGGTTATCATGTTTGCTTCACACGCGAAAGGTCCCTGGTTTGAAACCAGGCGGAAACAACGCTCATTGACACATTCAAGAAGTGCTATAGTGGTGACAGAGAATTTCATTAATGCCTTATTTTGGAAATTCGAATACGTGCCATGAATATCTATAAAATTCGGTTTACTCCTTGCAGATAATTGCAGCAGCAGGTTCTGTATTGTAGTGGTTATCACGTTCGCTTTACACGCGAAAGGTCCTCGGTTCGAAACCGGGCAGAAACAGTGCTCTTTGACAACTGCAGTAGGTACTGTAGTTTCAACAGAGAATAGTTATTTTCATAAATGCCTTATTTTGGAAATTTTAACACGTGTCATGAATATCTGTAAAATTCGGTTTACTCCTTGCAGATAATTGTAGGAGCAGTTTCTGTAGTGTAGTGGTTATCACATTCACTTAACACGCGAAAGGTCCTCGGGTGGAAACAGTGCTCTTTGACACGTGAAGTAGGCTCTGTACTTTTAACAGAGAATAGTTATGTTCATAAATGCCTAATTTTGGAAATTTGAACACGTGCCATGAATATCTGTGAAATTCGGTTTACTCCTTGCAGAAAATTGTAGCAGCAGTTTCTGTAGTGTAGTGGTTATCACATTCGCTTCACACACGAAAGGTCCCCGTTTTGAAACCGGGCGGAAACAGAGTTTGTTGACACATGCAATGAGTACCGCATTAATACAGAAAATAGTTATTTTCATAAATGCCTTATTTTGGAAATTCGAATACGTGCCATGAATATCTGTAAAATTCGGTTTACTCCTTGCAGTTAAATCAAGCAGCAGTTTCTGTAGTGTAGTGGTTATCACGTTTGCTTTACACGCGAAAGGTCAACGAAAGGTCAACGCTCAGAAACTACGCTCATTGACACATTCAAGAAGTACCATGGTGGTAACAGAGAATTTCATTCATTCCTTATTATGGAAATTCGAACACGTGCCATGAATATCTGTAAATTTCGGTTTACTCCTTGCAGCTAATTTTAGCAGCAGTTTCTGTAGTGTAGTGGTTATCACGTTCGCTTTACACGCGAAAGGTCCTCGGTTCGAAACCGGGCAGAAACAGTGGTCTTTGACAACTGCAGTAGGTACTGTAGTTTCAACAGAGAATAGTTATTTTCATAAATGTCTTATTTTGGAAATTTGAACACGTGCCCTGAATATCTGTAAAATTCGTTTTACTCCTTGCAGATAATTGTAGCAGCAGTTTCTGTGGTGTAGTGGTTATCACGTTTGCTTCACACGCGAAAGGTCCCCGTTTTGAAACCGGGCGGAACAGAGTTCGTTGACACATGCAATGAGTACCGCATTTGTACAGAGAATAGTTATGTTCATAAATGCCTTATTTTGGAAATTCGAATACGTGCCATGAATATCTGTAAAATTCGGTTTATTCCTTGCAGATAACTGTTGCAGCAGTTTCTGTAGTGTAGTGGTTATCAAGTTTGCTTCACATGCGAAAGGCCTATGGTTCGAAACCAGACGAAATCAACGGTCATTGACACATTCAAGAAGTACTATAGTGGTTATAGAGATTTATTTTCATAAATGCCTTATTTTGGAAATTCGAATACGTGCCATGAATATCTGTAAAATTCGGTTTACTCCTTGGAGCTAATTTTAGCAGCAGTTTCTGTAGTGTAGTGGTTATCACGTTCGCTTTACATGCGCAAGGTCCTCGGTTCGAAACCGGGCAGAAACAGTGCTCTTTGACATCTGCAGTAGGTACTGTAGTTTCAACAGAGAATAGTTATTTTCATAAATGTCTTATTTTGGAAATTTGAACACGTGCCATGAATATCTGTAAAATTCATTTTACTCCTTGCAGATAATTGTAGCAGTAGTTTCTGTAGTGTAGTGGTTATCACGTTCGCTTTGCACGCGAAAGGTCCTCGGTTCGAAACCGGGCCGAAACAGTGCTCTTTGACAACTGCAGTAGGTACTGTAGTTTCAACAGAGAATAGTTATTTTCATAAATGTCTTATTTTGGAAATTTGAACACGTGCCATGAATATCTGTAAAATTCGGTTTACTCCTTGCAGATAATTGTAGCAGCAGTTTCTGTAGTGTAGTGGTTATCACATTCGCTTCACACACGAAAGGTCCCTGTTTTGAAACCGGGCGGAAACAGAGTTTGTTGACACATGCAATGAGTACCGCATTAATACAGAAAATAGTTATTTTCATAAATGCCTTATTTTGGAAATTCGAATACGTCCCATGAATATCTGTAAAATTCGGTTTACTCCTTGCAGTTAAATCAAGCAGCAGTTTCTGTAGTGTAGTGGTTATCACGTTTGCTTTACACGCGAAAGGTCAACGAAAGGTCAACGCTCAGAAACTACGCTCATTGACACATTCAAGAAGTACCATAGAGGTAACAGAGATTTATTTTCATAAATGCCTTATTTTGGAAATTCGAATACGTCCCATGAATATCTTTAAAATTCGGTTTACTCCTTGCAGTTAAATCAAGCAGCAGTTTCTGTAGTGTAGTGGTTATCACGTTTGCTTTACACGCGAAAGGTCAACGAAAGGTCAACGCTCAGAAACTACGCTCATTGACACATTCAAGAAGTACCATAGAGGTAACAGAGAATTTCATTAATTCCTTATTTTGGAAATTCGAAAACGTGCCATGAATATCGGTAAAATTCGGTTTACTCCTTGCAGTTAATTGTAGCAGCAGTTTCAGCAGTGTAGTGGTTATCACGTTTGCTTCACACACGAAAGGTCCCTGTTTTGAAACCGGGCGGAAACAGAGTTTGTTGACACATGCAATGAGTACCGCATTAATACAGAAAATAGTTATTTTCATAAATGCCTTATTTTGGAAATTCGAATACGTGCCATGAATATCTGTAAAATTCGGTTTACTACTTGCAGTTAAATCAAGCAGCAGTTTCTGTAGTGTAGTGGTTATCACGTTTGCTTTACACGCGAAAGGTCAACGAAAGGTCAACG
The DNA here is from genome assembly GCF_901001165.1 of Salmo trutta. Classification (NCBI taxonomy): domain Eukaryota; kingdom Metazoa; phylum Chordata; class Actinopteri; order Salmoniformes; family Salmonidae; genus Salmo; species Salmo trutta. Next base: position 198,025 of record NW_021823195.1, read on the forward strand.
CTCAGAAACTACGCTCATTGACACATTCAAGAAGTACCATGGTGGTAACAGAGAATTTCATTCATTCCTTATTATGGAAATTCGAACACGTGCCATGAATATCTGTAAATTTCGGTTTACTCCTTGCAGCTAAATATAGCAGCAGTTTCTGTTGTGTAGTGGTTATCACGTTCACTTAACACGCGAAAGGTCCTCGGGTGGAAACAGTGCTCTTTGACACGTGAAGTAGGCACTGTACTTTTAACAGAGAATAGTTATTTTCATAAATGCCTAATTTTGGAAATTCGAACACGTGCCATGAATGTCTGTAAAATTCGGTTTACTCCTTGCAGATACTTGTTTATGTAGTGTAGTGGTTATCACGTTCGCTTCACACGCGAAAGGTCCCTGGTTCGAAACCGGGCGGAAACAACGCTCATTGACACATTCAAGAAGTACCATAGTGGTAACAGAGAATTTCATGAATTCCTTATTTTGGAAATTTGAACACGTGCCATGAATATCTGTAAAATTCGGTTTACTCCTTGCAGATTATTGTAGCAGTAGTTTCTGTAGGTTAGTGGTTATCAAGTTCGCTTCACATGCGAAAAGTCCCTGGTTCGAAACCAGGTGGAAACAATGCTCATTGACACATTCAAGAAGTAATATAGTGGTAACAGAGATTTATTTTCATAAATGCCTTATTTTGGAAATTCGAATACATGCAATGAATATCAGTAAAATTCGGTTTACTCCTTGCTGTAAAATCAAGCAGCAGTTTCTGTAGTGTAGTGGTTATCACGTTAGCTTCACACGCGAAAGGTCCCTGGTTTGAAACCGGGCGGAAACAGCGCACATTGACGCATTCAAGAAGTAAAATAGTGATAACAGAGATTTATTTCCATAAATGCCTTATTTTGGAAATTCGAATACATGCAATGAATATCAGTAAAATTCGGTTTACTCCTTGCTGTAAAATCAAGCAGCAGGTTCTGTAGTGTAGTAGTTATCACGTTCGCTTCACACGCGAAAGGTCCCTGTTTCGAAACCGGGCGGAAACAACGCTCATTGACACATTCAAGAAGTACCATAGTGGTAACAGAGAATTTCATTAATTCCTTATTTTGGAAATTCGAATACGTGCCATGAATATCTGTAAAATTCGGTTTACTCCTTGCAATTAATTGTAGCAGCAGTTTCTGTATTGTAGTGGTTATCAAGTTTACTTCACACGTGAAAGGTCCCCGTTTTGAAACAGGGCGGAAACAGAGTTCGTCGACACATTCAATGAGTACCGCATTTATACAGAAAATAGTTATTTTCATAAATGCCTTATTTTGGAAATTCGAATACGTGCCATGAATATCTGTAAAATTCGGTTTACTCCTTGGAGCTAATTTTAGCAGCAGTTTCTGTAGTGTAGTGGTTATCACGTTCGCTTTACACGCGAAAGGTCCTCGGTTCGAAACCGGGCAGAAACAGTGGTCTTTGACAACTGCTGTAGGTACTGTAGTTTCAACAGAGAATAGTTAGTTTCATAAATGTCTTATTTTGGAAATTTGAACACGTGCCATGAATATCTGTAAAATTCGTTTTACTCCTTGCAGATAATTGTAGCAGCAGTTTCTGTGGTGTAGTGGTTATCACGTTTGCTTCACACGCGAAAGGTCCCCGTTTTGAAACCGGGCGGAAACAGAGTTCGTTGACACATGCAATGAGTACCGCATTTGTACAGAGAATAGTTATGTTCATAAATGCCTTATTTTGGAAATTCGAATACGTGCCATGAATATCTGTAAAATTCGGTTTATTCCTTGCAGATAACTGTTGCAGCAGTTTCTGTAGTGTAGTGGTTATCAAGTTTGCTTCACATGCGAAAGGCCCCTGGTTCGAAACCAGACGAAATCAACGGTCATTGACACATTCAAGAAGTACAATAGTGGTTATAGAGATTTATTTTCATAAATGCCTTATTTTGGAAATTCGAATACGTGCCATGAATATCTGTAAAATTCGGTTTACTCCTTGGAGCTAATTTTAGCAGCAGTTTCTGTAGTGTAGTGGTTATCACGTTCGCTTTACACGCGCAAGGTCCTCGGTTCGAAACCGGGCAGAAACAGTGCTCTTTGACATCTGCAGTAGGTACTGTAGTTTCAACAGAGAATAGTTATTTTCATAAATGTCTTATTTTGGAAATTTGAACACGTGCCATGAATATCTGTAAAATTCATTTTACTCCTTGCAGATAATTGTAGCAGCAGTATCTGTAGTGTAGTGGTTATCACGTTCGCTTTGCACGCGAAAGGTCCTCGGTTCGAAACGGGCCGAAACAGTGCTCTTTGACAACTGCAGTAGGTACTGTAGTTTCAACAGAGAATAGTTATTTTCATAAATGTCTTATTTTGGAAATTTGAACACGTGCCATGAATATCTGTAAAATTCGTTTTACGCCTTGCAGATAATTGTAGCAGCAGTTTCTGTGGTGTAGTGGTTATCACGTTTGCTTCACACGCGAAAGGTCCCCGTTTTGAAACCGGGCGGAAACAGAGTTCGTTGACACATGCAATGAGTACCGCATTTATACAGAAAATAGTTATTTTCATAAATGCCTTATTTTGAAAATTTGAATACGTGCCATGAATATCTGTAAAATTCGGTTTACTCCTTACAGCTAAATCTAGCAGCAGTTTCTGTGGTGTGGTGGTTATCACGTTCGCTTAGCATGCGAAAGGTCCTTGGTTCGAAACCGGGCGGAAACAGTGCTCTTTGACACGTGCAGTAGGTCCTGTACTTTTAACAGAGAATAGTTATTTTCATAAATGCCTTATTTTGGAAATTCGAACGCGTGCCATGAATATCTGTAAAATTCGGTTTACTCCTTGCAGATAATTGCAGCAGCAGGTTCTGTATTGTAGTGGTTATCAAGTTCACTTCACATGCGAATTGTCCTTGGTTTGTACCAGGCGGAAACAATGCTCATTGACACATTCAAGAAGTACCATAGTGGTAACAGAGAATTTCATTAAATCCTTATTTCGGAAAATTAAATACGTGTCATGAATATCTGTAAAATTCGGTTTACTCCTTGCAGATAATTGCAGGAGCAGTTTCTGTAGTGTAGTGGTTATCACGTTCGCTTCACACACGAAAGGTCCCTGGTTCGAATCCGGGAGGAAACAACGCTCATCGACACATTCAAGAAGTACCATAGTGGTAACAGAGAATTTCATTAATTCCTTATTTTGGAAATTCGAACACATGCCATGAATATCTGTAAAATTCGTTTTACTCCTTGCAGCTAATTTTAGCAGCAGTTTCTGTAGTGTAGTGGTTATCACATTCACTTAACACGCGAAAGGTCCTCGGGTGGAAACAGTGCTCTTTGACACATGAAGTAGGCACTGTACTTTTAACAGAGAATAGTTATGTTCATAAATGCCTAATTTTGGAAATTTGAACACGTGCCATGAATATCTGTAAAATTCGGTTTACTCCTTGCAGATAATTGTAGCAGCAGTTTCTGTAGTGTAGTGGTTATCACACACGAAAGGTCCCTGTTTTGAAACCGGGCGGAAACAGAGTTTGTTGACACATGCAATGAGTACCGCATTAATACAGAAAATAGTTATTTTCATAAATGCCTTATTTTGGAAATTCGAATACGTGCCATGAATATCTGTAAAATTCGGTTTACTCCTTGCAGTTAAATCAAGCAGCAGTTTCTGTAATGTAGTGGTTATCACGTTTGCTTTACACGCGAAAGGTCAACGAAAGGTCAACGCTCAGAAACTACGCTCATTTACACATTCAAGAAGTACCATGGTGGTAACAGAGAATTTCATTCATTCCTTATTATGGAAATTCGAACACGTGCCATGAATATCTGTAAAATTCGGTTTACTCCTTGCAGCTAATTTTAGCAGCAGTTTCTGTAATGTAGTGGTTATCACGTTCGTTTTACACACGAAAGGTCCTCTATTTTAAACCAGGTGGAAACAGTGCTCTTTGACAAGTGCAGTAGGCACTGTACTTTATCAGAGAGTAATTATTTTCATCAATGCCTAATTTTGGAAAGTTGAGTATGTGCCATGAATATCTGTAAAATTCGTTTTACTCCTTGCAGATAATTGTAGCAGCAGTTTCTGTAGTGTAGTGGTTATCACATTTGCTTCACACGCGAAAGGTCCCTGGTTCGAAACCGGGCGGAAACAACGCTCATTGACACATTCAAGAACTTCTATAGTGGTAACAGAGAATTTCATTAATGCCTTATTTTGGAAATTCGAATACGTGCCATGAATATCTGTAAAATTCGGTTTACTCCTTGCAGATAATTGTAACAGCAGTTTCTGTAGTGTAGTGGTTATCACGTTCGCTTCACACGCGAAATGTCCCTGGTTCGAAAACGGGGCGGAAGCAATGCTCATCGACACATTCAAGAAGTACTATAGTGGTAACAGAGAATTTCATTAATGCCTTTTTTTGGAAATTCGAATACGTGCCATGAATATTGGTAAAATTCGGTTTAATCCTTGCAGCTAATTTTGGCAGCAGTTTCTGTAGCGTAGTGGTTATCACGTTCGCTTTACACACGAAAGGTCCTCGATTTGAAACCAGGCTTGAAACAGTGCTCTTTGACACGTGCAGTAGGCACTGTACTTTTAACAGAGAATAATTATTTTCATAAATGCCTAATTTTGGAAATTCGAACACGTGCCATGAATATCTGTAAAATTCAGTTTACTCCTTGCAGATAATTGTAGCAGTAGTTTTTGTAGTGTAGTGGTTATCACGTTTGCTTCACATGCGATAGGTTCCTGGTTCGAAACCGGGCGGAAACAACGCTCGTTGACACATTCAAGAAGTACCATAGTGGTAACAGAGAATTTCATTCATTCCTTATTATGGAAATTCGAACACGTGCCATGAATATCTGTAAAATTCTGTTTACTCCTTGCAGTTAATTGTAGCAGCAGTTTCTGTAGTGTAGTGGTTATCACGTTCGCTTCACACACGACAGGTCCCTGGTTGGAACCCGGGCGGAAACAATGCTCCTTGACACATTCAAGAAGTACTATAGTGGTAACCGAGAATTTCATTAATGCCTTATTTTGGAAATTCGAACACGTGCCATGAATATCTGTAAAATTCGGTTTACTCCTTGCAGATAATTGTAGCAGCAGTTTCTGTAGTGTAGTGTTTATCACGTTCGCTTCACATGCGATAGGTTCCTGGTTCGAAACTGGGGCGGGAACAATGCTCAATGACACATTCAAGAAGTACCATAGTGGTAACAGAGAATTTCATTATTCCTCATTTTGGAAATTCGAATACGTGCCATGAATATCTGTCAAATTCGGTTTACTCCTTGCAGATAATTGTAGCAGCAGTTTCTGTAGTGTAGTGTTTATCACGTTCGCTTCACACGCGAAAGGTCCTCTGTTCGAAACCGGGTGGAAACAGTGCTCTTTGACCAGTGCAGTAGGCACTGTACTTTTAACAGAGAATAGTTATTTTCATAAATGCCTAATTTTGGAAATTCGAATACGTGCCATGAATATCTGTAAAATTCGGTTTACTCCTTGCAGCTTATTGTAGCAGCACTTTCTGTAGTGTAGTGGTTATCACGTTCGCTTCTACACGCGAAAGGTCCCTGGTTCGAAACCGGGTGGAAACAACGCTCATTGACACATTCAAGAAGTACTATAGTGGTAACAGAGAAATGTATTAATGCCTTATTTTGTGGTGTAGTGGTTATCATGTTCGCTTAACACGAGAAAGATTCCCGGTTTCATACTGGGTCATCAATTTGCACACAATACCCCATAATGGCAGAGAAAAAACAGGTTTTTAGAAGTTTTTGCAAATGTATTAAAAATAAAATCAGAAATACCTTATTTACAAAAGTATTCAGACCCTTTCCAATGAGACTCAAAATTGAGCTCAGGTGCATCCTGTTTCCACTGATCATCCTTGAGATGTTTCTCCAACTTGATTGGAGTCCACACACCTGTCTATATAAGGTCCTACAGCTCGCTATTTACATTGACCTCCCCCGATTTGTTTTGTACACTGCTGCTACTCGCTGTTTATTGTCTATGCAATGTCACTTCACCCCTACCTACATGTACAAATTACCCCCTGTATATAGCCTCGTTATTGTTATTTTATTGTGTTAATTTTTATTATTTTTAATTTGGTCTATTTGGTAAATATTTCTTAACTCTTCTTGAACTGCACTGTTGGTTAAGGGCATGCGCATGTGGCAAATAAAGGCCAATATTTGAGGCCTGAGCCCTAGGACCATGCTTCAGGACTACCTGGCCTGATGACTCCTTGCTGTCCCCAGTCCACCTGGCCGTGCTGCTGCTCCAGTTTCAACTGTTCTGCCTGCGGCTATGGAACCCTGACCTGTTCACCGGACGTGCTACCTGTCCCAGAGCTGCTGTTTTCAACTCTCTAGAGACAGCAGGAGCGGTAGAGATACTCTGAATGATCGGCTATGAAAAGCAAACTGACATTTACTCCTGAGGTGCTGACCTGTTGCACCCTCGACAACCACTGTGATTATTATTATTTGACCCTGCTGGTCATCTATGAACATTTGAACATCTTGGCCATGTTCTGTTATAATCTCCACCTGGCACAGCCAGAAGAGGACTGGCCACCCCTCATAGCCTGGTTCCTCTCTAGGTTTCTTCCTAGGTTCTGGCCTTTCTAGGGAGTTTTTCCTAGCCACCGTGCTTCTATACCTGCATTGCTTTCTGTTTGGGATTTTACGCTGGGTTTCTGTACAGCACTTTGTGACATCAGCTGATGTAAGAAGGGCTTTATAAATAGATTTGATTGATAATCAAATGGCTACCAGACTATTTGCATTGTTACAAACAATGCAAAGAAACAAACAAAAAAACACAATTTGTTAGGAATACGTAAAACTTCAGCCTTGTTCTCCGGCGCCATCTTGATAGCGCTCTGTTATGTATTTGCTGTGGAATATTAGGTTTTGTTGTGTAATTGTTAGATATTCCTTGTTAGATATTAGGTTTTGTTGTGTAATTGTTAGATATTCCTTGTTAGATATTAGGTTTTGTTGTGTAATTGTTAGATATTCCTTGTTAGATATTAGGTTTTGTTGTGTAATTGTTAGATATTCCTTGTTAGATATTAGGTTTTGTTGTGTAATTGTTAGATATTCCTTGTTAGATATTGCTGCACAGTCGGAACTAGAAGCTCAAGCATTTCGCTACATTCACAATATCTGCTAACCATGTGTGTATGTGACCAATAAAATACAATTATTTGATTTGATTTGCCTAACCCAAATGAATGATGATTGGTTGAAAGACATTGATGATAAGCAGATTGTGGAGCTGATGATTGGTTGAAAGACATTGATGATGAGCAGATTTGTGGAGCTGTACTGTTAGATTTCAGGGCAGCCTTTGACATTATTGACCATCATATTTTTGGGTTGAAAAAACATATTATGGCTTTTCATCCTCTGCCAAACTGTGGATTCAGAGCTATCTAATATATCTCAAAGGGTTTTCTTTAATGGAAGTGTCTCTAATGTCAAACATGTACAGTGTGGTGTACCGCAGGGCAGCTCTCTAGGCCCTCTATTCTTTTCTATTGTTACCAATGACCTGCCACTGGCATTAAACAAAGCATGTGTGTCCATGTATGCTGATGACTCAACCATATACGCATCAGCAACCATAGCTAATGAAGTCACTGAAACCCTTAACAAAGAGTTGCAGTCTGTTTTGGAATGGGTGGACAGTAATAAACTGGTCCTGAACATGTCTAAAACTAAGAGCATTGTATTTGGTACAAATCATTCCCTATGTTCTAGACCTAAGCTGTATCTGGTAATGAATGGTGTTTCTGTTGAACAAGTTGAGGAGACTAAATTACTTGGCGTTACCTTAGATTGTAAACGATCATGGTCAAAACATATAGATTAAATTGTTGTAAAGATGGGCAGAGGTCTCTCCGTAATAAAGAGATGCTCTGATTTTTTGACACCATATTCCAAAAAGCAAGTCCTGCAGGCTCTAGTTTTATCTTATCTTGATTATTGTCCAGTCATATGTTCAAGTGCTGCAAAGAAACACCAAGTTAAGCTGCAGCTGGTCCAGAACAAAGGCATGTCTTGCCCTTCATTGTAATCAGACGGCTGATATAAATACTAGGCATGCCAGTCTCTCTTGGCTAAGAGTTGAGGAGAGACTGACTGCAACACTTCTTCTTTTTATGAGAAACATTAATGTGTTGAAAATCCCAAATTGTTTGCATAGTCAGCTTACACACAGCTCTCTACACACATTTACCCCACCAGAGGTCTTTTCACAGTCCTCTAATTCAGAACAAATTCCATAAAGCATACAGTAATATATAGAGCCATAATTGCATGGACCTCCATCCCATCTCATATTGCTCAAATAAACAGAAAACCTGGTTTAAAAAACAGATAAAGGGGTGGCAGGTAGCCTAGTGGTTAGAGTGTAGAGGCGGCAGGTAGCCTAGTGGTTGGAGTGTAGAGGCGACAGGTAGCCTAGTGGTTAGAGTGTAGAGGCTGCAGGTAGAAAACGGAACATAGAATGCCCACCCTAGTCACACCCTGGCCTAACCAGGGTGAACAAAACCTTCTCTATGGCCAGTGCGTGACAGTACCCCCCCCCCCCCCCCAATGGTGCAGACTCCGGCCGCAAAACCTGACTCTAAAGGGGAGGGTCCGGGTGGGCCTTCCTTACGGCGGCGGCTCTGGTGCGGGACGTGGACCCCGCTCCACCTTCGGCTTGGCCCACTTAGGTGGCGCCTCTGGAGTGGGGACCCTTGCCGCTGACCCCGGACTGGGGACCCTCGCAGCGGGCCCCGGATAGGCGGGCGACTCTGGCAGCTCTGGACAGGCGGGCGACTCTGGCAGCTCCGGACAGGCGGGCGACTCTGGCAGCTCCGGACAGGCGGACGACTCTGTCAGCTCCGGACAGGAAATGCGCACTGGAGGCCTGATGCGTGGGACTGGCTTTGGAGGTGCCAGACTGGTAACATGCACCTCAGGGCTAGTGCGAGGAGCAGGAACAGGACGTGCTGGACTGGGCAGGCGCACTGGAGGCCTGATGTGTGGGACTGGCTTTGGAGATGCCAGACTGGTAACACGCATCTCAGGGCTAGTGCGAGGAGCAGGAACAGGACGTACTGGGCTATGGAGGCGTACCGGAGATCTGGAGCTCAGGGCTGGCACACACCATCCTGGCTGGATGGTCACTATAGCCCGGCACGGGCGGAGTGCTGGCACAGGGCGAACTGGACTGTGCTGGAGAATGATGGCTGCCGTGCGTAGAACAGGCGCAGGGTAGGCTGGACCTAGGAGATGCACTGGTGGCCAGATGTGCTGCGCCGGCGCACTTCTCCCTGGCTGAGTGCCCACTCTAGCATGGCAACGCTGAGGAGCCTGTATTGACCGCACTGGGCTATAGCTGCGCATTGGGGACACAGTGCGTAACTCAGCATAACAGGGTGCCTGCTTGATCCGTCGCTCCCCATAATAAGCACGGGGAGTTGGCTCAGGTCTCCAACCTGACATACCCCAACTCCCCATGTGCCCCCCCCCCCCAGCCAGGGAGAAGTGCGCCGGCGCAGCACATCTGGCCACCAGTGCATCTCCTAGGTCCAGCCTACCCTGCGCCTGTAGCTCCCTTAACTTGTCCTCCCAGAATCGACGTTCCGACTTCCATGTCCATCCTTCTCCCCGGTGCTCCAATCCACTCTGCTTGGTCTTCTTTTGGTGGGTGGTTCTGTAACGGTTGTCGAAAGGAGTAGACCAAGGCGCAGCGTGGTGAGTGCTCATCATTAACTTTTTAATAGAACACTTTCAACAAAACAAGAAAATGAAGGACAGCGAAACAGTTCTGTCAGGAACAGGAACTAAACAGAAAGTAACCACCCACAAAACCCAAAGGAAAACAGGCTGCCTAAGTATGGCTCCCAATCAGAGACAACGATAGACAGCTGTCCCTGATTGAGAGCCATACCCGGCCAAAACAGAGAAATACACAAAAAATAGAAAACGGAACATAGAATGCCCACCCTAGTCTCACCCTGGCCTAACCAAAATAGAGAACAAAACCCTCTCTATGGCCAGGGCGTGACACCTGTAAAACTAGTTAATCACAGTGAGTCCCCTCCTCTCCTGTAAAACTAGTTAATCACAGTGGGTCCCCTCCTCTCCTGTAAAACTAGTTAATCACAGTGGGTCCCCTCCTCTCCTGTAAAACTAGTTAATCACAGTGGCTCCCCTCCTCTCCTGTAAAACTAGTTAATCACAGTGGGTCCCCTCCTCTACTGTAAAACTAGTTAATCACAGTGGGTCCCCTCCTCTCCTGTAAAACTAGTTAATCACAGTGGGTCCCCTCCTCTCCTGTAAAACTAGTTAATCACAGTGTGTCCCCTCCTCTTCTGTAAAACTAATTAATCACAGTGGGTCCCCTCCTCTCCTGTAAAACTAGTTAATCACAGTGGGTCCCCTCCTGTCCTGTAAAACTAGTTAATCACAGTGGGTCCCCTCCTCTCCTGTAAAACTAGTGAATCACAGTGGGTCCCCTCCTCTCCTGTAAAACTAGTTAATCACAGTGGGTCCCCTCCTCTCCTGTAAAACGAGTTAGTCACAGTGAGTCTCCTCCTTTCCTGTAAAACAATTTTGTCTGAGGGAATAAACGTTATTATCCATAAACTGATTAAACTTTTTATGTAATTATTGTTTTAAGTACAGTGTACCAAATCCTGAGGGAATAAACTCTACTATTTATTTGAATAAACAGGGTAAACTGTGCTATCATGTGATCCATGTTTTAAGTGTTATAAGTATTATAAATAATCATGTTTTAAGTGTTATAAGTATTATAAATAATCATGTCTTAAGTGTTATAAGTATTATAAATAATCATGTTTTAAGTGTTATAAGTATTATAAATAATCATGTCCCTGGGTGGGATCGAACCATTTCTCAATATGGCAGAAAAGGTCATCAAAATGGTGCTACAGCTAAACACGACTGGCCACCGCGTGTTAGTCTAACGTGATAACCACTACACTACAGAAACTGCTGCATCTACAAGGAGTAAACATATTTTTACTGATATTCGTTGCATGTATTTGAATTCCTATAATAAGGCACTCATGAAAAGCGGAGCTTTCTGTTTCAGCCCGGTTTCTAACCGTGGACATTTTGTTTGTGAGGCGAACACGATAGGCACTAGAGACCCAGGTGCAGCGGAGGATGTGTTCATCTTGAAAGATTTTAATGGACCGAATGAACACTTAATAAACCAAAAACGACCAGCAACAGTTCTGTCAGATTACAAAACTAAACAGAAAACATTCACCCACAAAACCCAAAGGAAAAACAGGCTGCCTAAGTATGACTCCCAATCAGCAACAACCATGTACAGCTGTTCCTGATTGGGAGCCATACCAGGCCGAAACAAAGCAATCCCAAACATAGAAAAACAGACATAGAATGCCCACCCAAATCACACCCTGACCAAACCTAAATAGCGACATAAAAAGGATCTCTCAGGTCAGGGCGTGACACTAACAATGTTCTCTCCTCTCTGTATCTCTGTCTCTCTTTCCCTCTCATCACCCCCACCCACCCTCTCTGTCTCAATCTTTCTGCCTCTCTCTCACTCTCTCTGACTGTCTCACTCTCTCCCACCATCTCTGTCTGTCTTCTTAACCCTTCCCCTTTTGTTATTAGTCAACCAGTCTGTGTGTTTGAGGAACTAAAAGAGCTGAATAATCACTTTCAGACTATCAAAATGAATAATTAGGAAACATTGAAGAAACACCAAAGAGAAACGGTGAAAATATGATTATACAGTGAAGGAAAAAAGTATTTGATCCCCTGCTGATTTTGTACGTTTGCCCACTGACAAAGAAATGATCAGTCTATAATTTTAATGGTAGGTTTATTTGAACAGTGAGAGACAGAATAACAACAAAAAAATCCAGAAAAACGCATGTCAACAATGTTATAAAATGATTTGCATCAAATACTTTTCCCCCCCACTCTATATGAATACACAAACACACACACATACACCAACACACACACATTTAGATGTACCCAGCCCTCCTTGAATCCAGAGAGAGGAACAGAGAGGAGGGTGTGTTGAGGGGTGGTTGGAGGTGGGGAGAGAAGAGAGAGGGGGATAAGGGAAGAGAGAGGGGGAAGAGGGTAGAGAGGGGGGAGGAGAGAAGAGAGAAGGGGAGGAGGGTAGAGGGAGGGGGGAGTGTTGAAGTGAGGTTGGAGTGGGAGGAGAGAAGAGAGAGGGGGAGGAGGGAAGAGAGGGAGAGGAGGGTAGAGAGGGGGGAGGAGAGAAGAGAGAGGGGAGAGTGTTGAGAGGTTGGAGTGGGAGGAGAGAAGAGAGGGGGGAGGGAAGAGAGAGGAGGAGGAGGAGGGAAGAGAGAGGAGGAGGAGGAGGGAAGAGAAAGGGGGAGTGTTGAGGTGAGATTGGAGTGGGAGGAGAGAAGAGAAGAGAGAGGTGAGGAGAAAAGAGAGAGGGGGGAGTGTTGAGGTGAGGTTGGAGTGGGAGGAGAGAAAAGAGAGGAGAGAGGGGAGGAGAGAAGAGAGAGGGGAGGAGAGAAGAGAAGAGAGAGGAGGGAGTGTTGAGAGGTTGGAGTGGGAGGAGAGAAAAGAGAGGGGGAGGAGGGTAGAGAGGGGGAGGAGGGTAGAGAGAGGGGGAGGAGGGAAGAGAGGGGAGGGTAGAGAGAGGGGGGAGGGGAGGAGAGAAGAGAGAGGAGGGAGTGTTGAGAGGTTGGAGCGGGAGGAGAGAAAAGAGAGGGGGAGGAGGGTAGAGAGAGGAGGCTGGCAGCTTGTTCTAATAAAGAGCCTGTTGATAGATAGAGGTGCAGCGTAAGGGTGGAGGAGAGAGCAGTGTGTGTTAAAGAGAGCGAGGTAGGGAAGGAGGGGAGAGAAAGGGAGGAGAAGAGAGAGAGGAGAGAGGAAAGGAAGGAAGAAAGAGAGCAAAGAGAGCCATTTGTGTGTCAGAGAGAAGAGGGGGGGGAGAGAGAGGGGGGAAGGTTATAGAGAGCAAGAGGGGAGAGGAAGAGAGAATAGAAAGACTATTATATCACTGCTAAGCGATACAGACCATGGCTGAACAGAGAGGTAGGATTACAGCTCTGCCTGACACACACACACACACACACCACTTCCTTTGGTGTGACATTACCGTGACAACGTTACAATTGATGCAGTAAAGGTCAATGGAACGCAGGACACTGTTCTAAATAGTCCCTGAATGTTCTAAATGGTCCCTGAATATTCTAAATAGTGTCTGAATGTTCTAAATGGTCCCTGAATGCTCTAAATAGTGTCTGAATGTTCTAAATAGTGTCTGAATATTCTAAATAGTGTCTGAATGTTCTAAATTGTATCTGAATGTTCTAAATAGTATCTGAATGTTCTAAATAGTGTCTGAATGTTCTAAATACAGTCTGAATATTCTAAATAGTTTCTGAATGTTCTAAATCGTGTCTGAATGTTCTAAATAGTTTCTGAATATTCTAAATAGTGTCTGAATGTTCTAAATAGTGTCTCAATGTTCTAAATAGTGTCTGAATGTTCTAAATGGTCCCTAAATGTTCTAAATAGTGTCTGAATGTTCTAAATAGTGTCTGAATATTCTAAATAGTGTCTGAATGTTCTAAATAGTATCTGAATGTTCTAAATAGTGTCTGAATATTCTAAATAGTGTCTGAATGTTCTAAATAGTATCTGAATGTTCTAAATAGTGTCTGAATGTTCTAAATACAGTCTAAATATTCTAAATAGTGTCTGAATATTCTAAATAGTGTCGGAATGTTCTAAATAGTATCTGAATGTTCTAAATAGTGTCTGAATGTTCTAAACAGTGTCTGAATATTCTAAATAGTGTCTGAATGTTCTAAATACAGTCTGAATATTCTAAATAGTGTTTGAATGTTCTAAATCATCCCAGAATGTTCTAAATAGTGTCTGAGTGTTCTACAGCAGGTGCCTGAGGGTTCTAATGAATGTAGAGTTAGGTTCAGTGTCTGGTTTTGTGTTAGGGTTAGGTGTTAGTTCTAAGGGGCTTCAGAGATTTGAGGATCGTTTTAGGTTAGTATGTATGGTATGATGTCTGTCCTCCAAGCTCCCATAATGCTTTGCTTTCTCAAAGAGGAAGCCAACTTCCTGTTGCTGAGTCATGTCAGTCAGAGTGTCCTGCTTTAACAGGAAGTGACTAGATGAGAGACCATCTGTGAGGGTTGAGGTTAGTTTCTTTAGGTTCAGCATTCTTTTAAGGGTGTTCAGTCTCAGAGAACAGTGGAAGGGTTAGACAACAGTGGAATTTGATGTATTTGTATTTATTATGGATACATTTATTATGCCAAAGCAGCAGCTACTCTTCCTGGGGTCCAGCAAAATTAAGGCAGCTTGTACAATTTTAAAAACATTACAATACATTCACAGCACACTGTGTGCCCTCAGGCCCCTACTCCACCACTACCACATATCTACAGTACTAAATCCATGTGTATGTATAGTGTGTGTGTGTGTGTGTGTGTGTGTGTGTGTGTGTGTGTGTGTGTGTGTGTGTGTGTGTGTGTGTGTGTGTGTGTGTGTGTGTGTGTGTGTGTGTGTGTGTGTGTGTGTGCCAATGTTTCTGTTGCTTCACAGTCCCCGCTGTTCCATAAGGTGTTTTTTTAATCTGTTTTTTAAATAAATGTTTACTGCTTGTGTCAGTTACTTGATGTGGAGTAGAGTTCCATGTAGTCATGGCTCTATGTAGTACTGTGCACCTCCCATAGTCTGTTCTGGACTTGGGGACTGTGAAGAGACCTCTGGTGGCACGTCTTGTGGGGTATGTATGGGTGTCTGAGCTGTGTGCCAGTTGTTCAAACAGACCTCTGGTGGCATGTCTTGTGGGGTATGTATGGGTGTCTGAGCTGTGTGCCAGTAGTTTAGACAGACAGCTCAGTGCATTCAACATGTCAAAACCTCTCAGAAATACAAGTAGTGATGAAGTCAATCTCTCCTCCACTTTGAGCCAGGAGAGATTGACATGCATATTATTAATATTAGCTCTCTGTACATCCAAGGGCCAGCCGTGCTGCCCTGCTCTAAGACAATTGCAATATTCCTAAGTCCTTTTTGTGGCACCTGACCACACGACTGAACAGTAGTCAAGGTGCGACAAAACTAGGGCCTGTAGGACCTGCCTTGTCGATAGTGTTGTTAAGAAGGTAGAAACTAGGGCCTGTAGGACCTGCCTTGTTGATAGTGTTGTTAAGAAGGTAGAAACTAGGGCCTGTAGGACCTGCCTTGTTGATAGTGTTGTTAAGAAGGTAGAGACTAGGGCCTGTAGGACCTGCCTTGTTGATAGTGTTGTTAAGAAGGTAGAGCAGCGCTTTATTATGGACAGACTTCTCCCCATCTTAGCTACTGATGTATCAATATGTTTTGACCATGAGTTTACAATCCAGGTTTACTCCAAGCAGTTTAGTCACCTCAACTTGCCATAACAGGGGAGGTTAGCATTTTATATCATACCCCTAAAACATGCTAACCTCTCACCATTACAAAAACAGGGGAGGTTAGCATTTTATATCCTACCCCTAAAACATGCTAACCTCTTACCATTACAATAACAGGGGAGGTTATCATTTTATATCATACCCCTAAAACATGCTAACCTCTCATCATGACAATAACAGGGGAGGTTAGCATTTTATATCATAACCCCAAGACATGCTAACCTCTCACCATTACAATAACAGGGGAGGTTAGCATTTTATATCATACCCCTAAAACATGCTAACCTCTCACCATTACAATAACAGGGGAGGTTATAATTTTATATCATACCCCTAAAACATGCTAACCTCTCACCCTTACAATAACAGGGGAGGTTATCATTTTATATCATACCCCTAAAACATGCTAACCTCTCACCATAACAATAACAGGGGAGGTTAGCATTTTATATCATACCCCTAAAACATGCTAACCTCTCACCATTACAATAACAGGGGAGGTTAGCATTTTATATCATAACCCGAAGACATGCTAACCTCACACCATTACAATAACTGGGGAGGTTAGCATTTTAAATCATACCCCTAAAACATGCTATCCTCTCACCATTACAATAACAGGGGAGGTTAGCATTTTATATCATAACCCCAAGACATGCTAACCTCTCACCATTACAATAACAGGGGAGGTTAGCATTTTAAATCATACCCCTGAAACATGCTAACCTCTCACCATTACAATAACTGGGGAGGTTAGCATTTTAAATCATACCCCTAAAACATGCTAACCTCTCACCATTACAATAACAGGGGAGTTTAGCATTTTATATCATACCCCTAAAACATGCTAACTTCTCACCATTACAATAACAGGGGAGGTTAGCATTTTATATCATACCCCTAAAACATGCTAACCTCTCACCATTACAATAACAGGGGAGGTTATCATTTTATATCATACCCCTAAACATGCTAACCTCTCACCATTACAATAACAGGGGAGGTTAGCATTTTTATCATACCACTAAAACATGCTAACCTCTCACCATTACAATAACAGGGAGGTTAGCATTTTATATCATACCCCTAAAACATGCTAACCTCTCACCATGACAATAACAGGGGAGGTTAGCATTTTTGGGGGGTGTGATATTATGCCTCTGTAACGTTCTCACTCATCATGTAGTCATTGCATGCTATGGATATGGGACCAATACTTAACTGTTTACTACTCTAATACATGTATAACTGAATTTGGGGGACTGTGTACAGGAACATGTATGAACGGTTCCCCCGACGGGGTTGAAAACAGCCCTCAGGTTAAAGCTGCTAGTCTGCTGGTTCACCTCATATTCATTGTAGCATTTCAGATCCAAAGTGCTGGAGTCCAGACCCAGAACAACAAACGACTGGTCACTGTCCCCATCTTCAACCTAGACTAAAACTACCACTTTCCATCGTTTAGTTCACTAGCTAACTAGCTAGGTGGTTTCAGTTTTGCTTAGCAACGAGGGCATAGGAATTATTATTATTTTATTTTTTTATTTCACCTTTATTTAACCAGGTAGGCCAGTGGAGAACAAGTCCTTTATTTAACCAGGTAGGCCAGTGGAGAACAAGTCCTTTATTTAACCAGGTAGGCCAGTGGAGAACAAGTCCTTTATTTAACCAGGTAGGCTAGTTGAGATCAAGTCCTCATTTACATCTGCGACCTGCCAAGATAAAGCAGAGCAGTAGGAAAGCATTATTCACCTCCACAAAATGCTGTTCACATTGATATCCATACTGAATGAAGCAGTTAAGGGACCTCACATTGATATCCATACTGAATGAAGCAGTTAAGGGACCTCACATTGATATCCATACTGAATGAAGCAGTTAAGGGACCTCACATTGATATCCATACTGAATGAAGCAGTTAAGGGACCTCACATTGATATCCATACTGAATGAAGCAGTTAAGGGACCTCACATTGATATCCATACTGAATGAAGCAGTTAAGGGACCTCACATTGATATCCATACTGAATGAAGCAGTTAAGGGACCTCACATTGATATCCACACTGGATGAAGCAGTTAAGGGACCTCACATTGATATCCATACTGAATGAAGCAGTTAAGGGACCTCACATTGATATCCATACTGAATGAAGCAGTTAAGGGACCTCACATTGATATCCATACTGAATGAAGCAGTTAAGGGACCTCACATTGATATCCATACTGAATGAAGCAGTTAAGGGACCTCATGGGCATTTTTTTGTAACATAATTTAAGGGGGAAATTAACTTTAAAATATTTGGTTCTTAAGGTGAAGGCAACTTTAACGGAAAACATACGGGGAAAATGTGTGTGTGTGTGTGTGTGTGTGTGTGTGTGTGTGTGTGTGTGTGTGTGTGTGTGTGTGTGTGTGTGTGTGTGTGTGGTGTGTGTGTGTGTGT
Organism: Salmo trutta; assembly: GCF_901001165.1. Taxonomy (NCBI): domain Eukaryota; kingdom Metazoa; phylum Chordata; class Actinopteri; order Salmoniformes; family Salmonidae; genus Salmo; species Salmo trutta. The sequence goes on from NW_021823195.1 coordinate 216,014, forward strand.
GCGTGTGTTGCCAGTGTTTCTTATTATCAGTAGTAAGCTCACACTCCCTCTGACACACACACACACACACACATACGCGCGCACACACACACACACACAAAGACAAAACACAGGGAATTCCAATCGGTAACAATGATGATTTCTCAAACTGCCTGACCAATCACACTCCAACATAAACAACTAACGAATGGAGTCCCAACTTCCTCTTCCTCAAACACAAACACATGTTGCTTAGAGCCAGACATTGTTTCCCCCTAATTAGCCCCTTTCAGGGTTTAACACACAGACACACACACACTTCAGCTGGTTTCCATGCCGACAGCCTGCACTGCCCAGGCTTGGAGAGGAAATGCCAAACTCTGTATCTCAGCGCCTCTTCCTCTGAAATGCACACACACACACACACACACACACACACACACACACACACACACACACACACACACACACACACACACACACAGGGCTGCAACTCTGTTCTTTTTAGATGGACTAACCTCCTGGTTCTAGAAAAATCAATCATATCACATAGTTAACTGTTAGCTCTCTCCCTCTCTCTCTCTCTTCCTTTCTCTCTCTCTCCCCCTCTCCCCCTCTCTCCCACTCTCTCCCTTCCTCTCTCCCCCTCTCTCTCCCTCTCCCTCCCTCTCTCTCCCTCTCTCTATACCTCTCTCTATTCCTCTCTCTATTCCTCTCTCTCTCTCTATACCTCTCTCTATACCTCTCTCTATCCTCTCTCTCTCTATTCCTCTCTCTATTCCTCTCTCTCTAATCCTCTCTCTATACCTCTCTCTCTCTATTCCTCTCTCTATACCGCTCTCTATTCCTCTCTCTATACCTCTCTATACCTCTCTATCCCTCTCTCTATCCTCTCTCTATCCTCTCTCTATCCCTCTCTTTCTCTATCCTCCCTCTCTCTATCCCTCTATTCCTCTCTATTCCTCTCTCTATCCTCCTTCTCTCTATTCCTCTCTCTATTCCTCTCTCTATCCTCCCTCTCTCTATACCTCTCTCTATTCCCCTCTCTATCCTCTCTTTCTCTATCCTCCCTCTCTCTATTCCTCTCATTCTGCTCATGTTCTGGGCATACTGCCAAATTGCTTATACTGATAGTGGGGATTCCTCCCAGGTACGATCAATCAGTCACTTGCATGAACCCAGTTGAGATGGTTATTAGAAAAAGACAAACATAAAATGTTCCTTCACATGCCCTCTTCTTATCAATCTGTGGTAATTATAATTACATTTAAGGTAAGCATTAGATTATAGCTTCTATCAAAAGGAGATTCTCCTATTAAAGTAAGAGAAATCAACACAGAAAACCAGACACTACATCCTTTAAAACCCTTCACTCTGGGCCGTACAATCTAAAATACACACAAGGGATCTGTAGACTCAGGTTGTTTCAATAGGTCTATAGGTTTACAGGTACCTATAAAACCAGTAGAAGGGTTTAACTTAGACCTTAGCTTCATCATGTCCACATGTTCTTCATTACACAATGAAGATCAGCTGGAGCTGTGGTCCCAAGAGGAATGTTAATGACAGATCAGATGGAGCTGGTCCCAAGAGGCATGTTAATAACAGATCAGCTGGAGCTGTGGTCCCAAGAGGCATGTTAATGACAGATCAGTTGGAGCTGTGGTCCCAAGAGGCATGTTAATGACAGATCAGATGGAGCTGGTCCAAAGAGGCATGTTAATAACAGATCAGCTGGAGCTGTGGTCCCCAAGAGGCATGTTAATGACAGATCAGATGGAGCTGTGGTCCCAAGAGGCATGTTAATGACAGAGCAGCTGGAGCTGTGGTCCCCAAGAGGCAAGTTAATGACAGATCAGATGGAGCTGGTCCCCAAGAGGCATGTTAATGACAGATCAGATGGAGCTGTGGTCCCAAGAGGCATGTTAATGACAGATCAGATGGAGCTGTGGTCCCAAGAGGCATGTTAATTACATTTTACATTTTAGTCATTTAGCAGACACTCTTATCCAGAGCGACTTACAGTAGTGAACACATACATCTCATACATTCATTTTTCTTTTTTCCCCGTACTGGCCCCCCATGGGAATCAAACCCACAACCCTGGCGTTGCAAACACCATGCTCTACCAACTGAGCTACAGGGAAGGCCTGTTAAGCAGAGGCATGTTAATAACAGATCAGCTGGAGCTGTGGTCCCAAGAGGCATGTTCATGACAGATCAGATGGAGCTGGTCCCCAAGAGGCATGTTAATGACGATCAGATGGAGCTGTGGTCCCAAGAGGCATGTTAATGACAGATCAGATGGAGCTGTGGTCCCAAGAGGCATGTTAATGACAGAGCAGCTGGAGCTGTGGTCCCCAAGAGGCAAGTTAATGACAGATCAGATGGAGCTGGTCCCCAAGAGGCATGTTAATGACAGATCAGATGGAGCTGGTCCCCAAGAGGCATGTTCATGACAGATCAGATGGAGCTGGTCCCCAAGAGGCATGTTAATGACGATCAGATGGAGCTGTGGTCCCAAGAGGCATGTTAATGACAGATCAGATGGAGCTGGTCCCCAAGAGGCATGTTAATGACAGATCAGATGGAGCTGTGGTCCCAAGAGGCATGCTAATGACAGATCAGATGGAGCTGTGGTCCCAAGAGGCATGTTAATTACACATCAGATGGAGCTGGTCCCAAGAGGCATGTTAATGACAGATCAGTTGGAGCTGGTCCCCAAGAGGCATGTTAATGACAGATCAGATGGAGCTGGTCCCCAAGAGGCAAGTTAATGACAGATCAGCTGGAGCTGTGGTCCCAAGAGGCATGTTAATGACAGATCAGACGGAGCTGTGGTCCCAAGAGGCATGTTAATGACAGATCAGATGGAGCTGGTCCCAAGAGGCATGTTAATGACAGATCAGATGGAGCTGGTCCCCAAGAGGCAAGTTAATGACAGATTAGCTGGAGCTGTGGTCCCAAGAGGCATGTTAATGACAGATCAGACGGAGCTGTGGTCCCAAGAGGCATGTTAATGACAGATCAGATGGAGCTGGTCCCCAAGAGGCATGTTAATGACAGATCAGACAGAGCTGTGGTCCCCAAGAGGCAAGTTAATGACAGATCAGATGGAGCTGGTCCCCAAGAGGCATGTTAATGACAGATCAGATGGAGCTGGTCCCAAGAGGCATGTTAATGACAGATCAGCTGGAGCTGTGGTCCCAAGAGGAATGTTAATGACAGATCAGATGGAGCTGTGGTCCCAAGAGGCATGTTAATGACAGATAAGATGGAGCTGTGGTCTCAAGAGGCATGTTAATGACAGATCAGATGGAGCTGGTCCCCAAGAGGCATGTTAATGATAGATCAGATGGAGCTGTGGTCCCCAAGAGGCATGTTAATGATAGATCAGATGGAGCTGTGGTCCCCAAGAGGCATGTTAATGACAGATCAGATGGAGCTGTGGTCCTAAGAGGCATGTTAATGACAGATCAGATGGAGCTGTGGTCCCAAGAAGCAAGTTAATGACAGATCAGATGGAGCTGGTCCCAAGAGGCATGTTAATGACAGATCAGATGGAGCTGTGATCCCAAGAGGCATGTTAATGACAGATCAGATGGAGCTGGTCCCCAAGAGGCATGTTAATGACAGATCAGATGGAGCTGGTCCCCAAGAGGCATGTTAATGACAGATCAGATGGAGCTGGTCCCAAGAGGCATGTTAATGACAGATCAGCTGGAGCTGTGGTCCCAAGAGGAATGTTAATGACAGATCAGATGGAGCTGTGGTCCCAAGAGGCATGTTAATGACAGATAAGATGGAGCTGTGGTCTCAAGAGGCATGTTAATGACAGATCAGATGGAGCTGGTCCCCAAGAGGCATGTTAATGATAGATCAGATGGAGCTGTGGTCCCCAAGAGGCATGTTAATGATAGATCAGATGGAGCTGTGGTCCCCAAGAGGCATGTTAATGACAGATCAGATGGAGCTGTGGTCCTAAGAGGCATGTTAATGACAGATCAGATGGAGCTGTGGTCCCAAGAAGCAAGTTAATGACAGATCAGATGGAGCTGGTCCCAAGAGGCATGTTAATGACAGATCAGATGGAGCTGTGATCCCAAGAGGCATGTTAATGACAGATCAGATGGAGCTGGTCCCCAAGAGGCATGTTAATGACAGATCAGATGGAGCTGTGGTCCCAAGAGGCATGTTAATGACAGATCAGATGGAGCTGTGGTCCCAAGAGGCATGTTAATTGCAGATCAGATGGAGCTGTGGTCCCAAGAGGCATGTTAATGACAGATCAGCTGGAGCTGTGGTCCCAAGAGGCATGTTAATGACAGATCAGATGGAGCTGTGGTCCCAAGAGGCATGTTAATGACAGATCAGATGGAGCTGTGGTCCCAAGAGGCATGTTAATGATAGATCAGATGGAGCTGGTCCCCAAGAGGCATGTTAATGACAGATCAGATGGAGCTGGTCCCCAAGAGGCATGTTAATGACAGATCAGATGGAGCTGTGGTCCCAAGAGGCATGTTAATGACAGATCAATACCTCAATGCATTTTTGGTCTAAATTGCTAAACATTTCACAGTGTGCAGATCTCCACAATCAACCTGTTACCCGAAATAAACAATTTTGGACAAGCCTAAATCAATTACGGGCACAGTTGACCCCCCTGATTCCCGGCACTCATTCTTCCGGCGTTTCTTCATTTTCAGTTCGTCCTCCCAATGGCTCATATTCAAAGTGGATGGCCCTTGATAATGTCCCGATTTCAGATCGGGATAATGTCCCGATCTGGGGAATAATCTCTCACCTGAGCCGCCACCATACTTTACAGTCCATTATGTCTTGTCCATTTTCCTACCAGTACACCAGCAGCATGAGTGAAGTTTGGATGGAATCTCTCCCCATGCTCACTCCACGTGGACTCATGTCGCAATCCTGAGAGAAAAGGCATGACAGAAAAGGCAGATGATAGCTTTGACTGGATGCTGTGTACAGGTTTCTGGCTCAGACTTAGGTCTCACGGTAGAAGTGGTGAAGGACCATAGTGAATGCCATTTTCGCCATGACTTCAGCCGGTTAGAGGGGGTGAGGCTCATACTGTTCTTGGTTGAATTATCCTTACGTGCATCTAGATACCATCTATGGTTACCTTCCCCATAACCTCCCGAGAGGACAGACCAGAACAACAGTTTAGTTTAGAGCATTTCTGATTCAGGAAATCCAGACAAACTATTCACTGTATGACAAATGATTACTTCTACCAATGGTCTTATTTCAAATGTTTAAGACAAATGTCAAAGTGAATAACAACACACAGTTGAAACCATTTTTGCAAATTGGCTTCTACTCCCCTATCAACTTGGCGATCTCACCGCAGTTCCAGGTCAGGGAGTCAGAGGGCTAATCCTGAGGGAGAAATCCCCACCATCCAGCAGACCCAATCTGGTGACATTTGTGTTGAAGCAAAACAAAAACAAAACAAAGAAGACAAAAACAAAACTACAAAACAACAGCAATACACTTCTTCCCTTTTGACACGACTCACATCGTGATTCATGCGTCCAAAAAATCAACAACACCACCGGTTAAATCAAAATAACAAATAAAATTACAATTACAACCCTTGATAACTCCATCTTAAAATAATTGTATCCCATAAGGTAATTCAAGAAATAGTGAAATAGACCAGAGACAGGTGTCTCTCATTCAGGGGCAGCTCTCTCTCTGTGTCCTCTTGTTCTGAATAACGCATAGGACTATTGATAAATTATAAACTTCTTCCTAATTGTTATTGTTTACACATTACATTTAAATCTCACCCAATGTCTTTAGCCTTTCTAGTGAGGGTGATCAGGCCTCACCAGCCTTTCTAGTGAGGGTGATCAGGCCTCACCAGCCTTTCTAGTGAGGGTGTCAGGCCTCACCAGCCTTTCTAGTGAGGGTGATCAGGCCTCACCAGCCTTTCTAGTGAGGGTGATCAGGCCTCACCAGCCTTTCTAGTGAGGGTGATCAGGCCTCACCAGCCTTTCTAGTGAGGGTGATCAGGCCTCACCAGACTTTCTAGTGAGGGTGATCAGGCCTCACCAGCATTTCTAGTGAGGGTGATCAGGCTTCACCAGAAAGTAAGAAGAGGTCAGAGGTCATTCAACCCCATTAAGGGAGTGTTTCTTTCCCTTTTCTTTCCCTGTACCTCCAACATTATTTAAAGACATTTCAAACATTTTGTGTATCAGGTTTACCTTGGGTTTTTCAGTAAATTTCTTATCCAGAGAATTTACATGTGTGCAACCAAAACTCAGACAATAGATACTTCAGAGAATTTAATTTGTGTGCCCTTTCAGGTGCATCCTTTCTAACCTGTGAAAAACCCACTAAAATAAAAATACCCCACAAAATGAAACAATATTAACAGCACTAACAAATATTCACAACAGGTGGGTTGTGTGTGGTAAAACGTAGGGTAAAAACAAACAAAAAAAACCTCCTAAAGTAAACAATCCCAGAGCCCCTTTCTTGTAATCGTATAATTTTGACCACTATGCTAGTTCTGAACGTCACATGCTAATGTAAAAAGCTGGTTTTTGATATAAATATGAACTTGATTGAACAAAACATGCATGTATTGTATAACATAATGTCCTAGGGTTGTCATCTGATGAAGATCAATAAAGGTTAGTGCTGCATTTAGCTGTGGTTTGGGTTTATGTGACATTATATGCTAGCTTGAAAAATGGGTGTCTGATTATTTCTGGCAGGGTACTCTGCTGACATAATCTAATGTTTTGCTTTCGCTGTAAAGCCTTTTTGAAATCGGACAGTGTGGTTAGATTAACGAGAGTCTTGTCTTTAAAATGGTGTGAAATAGTCATATGTTTGAGAAATTGAAGTAATAGCATTTCTAAGGTATTTAAATATCGCGCCACGGGATTCAACTGGCTGTTGACTAAGCGTCCCACCTAGCCCAAAGAGGTTAACTCAGGAGCTATTCCCTTGACAGCTCTCATTCACTTCATCTCTTATCATCTACATTTCAATCCTCTTATTATCCACATTTCAATCAGCTTAACCCATCCTTTCCACACTCACACAACTCTCACATCCCCATTAACATTGTACTATTCCCTTGACAGCTCTCATTCACTTCATCTCTTATCATCTACATTTCAATCCTCTTATTATCCACATTTCAATCAGCTTAATATCAGTTTACCACTTATTATCCACATTTCAATCAGCTTAACCCATCCTTTCCACACTCACACAACTCTCACATCCCCATTCACATTGTACTATTCCCTAACACACTCGGTAATCTCCCTTATTACTCCATGTGCATCTTCAACGATTCTCTTGTCGTTACTTCCTATGCACCTTATGTATCTTTCTATACATATAAAATAACACCTCGTGCTATTATTACCTGTTGCTGCAGACCACGTAGACATTTCAAATATATGCCTACAGACAGCTGTCAGCGGGGCATGGTACCGTTACTTGCCCTCTCTCTAGTCTTCTCCCTAAGACTAGCTGTAGCCTTCTTCTTCTGTCATATGTATCTTCAACGGTTCCTCTCTACTCTCTACAGTCTCAGTAGTCTATGTAGTCACAGACAAGTTATGTATAGTCTCTACAGTCACCATAGACTCTACAGTATCTATAGTCTCATAGCTATAGTATCTCAGTTTCCCTTTCTATAGTCTCAGTAGTCTATGTAGTCATATATTCTATAGTCTCTATACACTTGCCGCATACATATAGAATAACACCTTCTGCTATTAATTGAATTAAGACTAGTTGTTCCTTTTTAAGTTTAATTTGATCATTTAATTATTTACTTTTTTAGACAAATTCATTGAAATTGACTTACTGAAATTCAGTCACCTTGTCCCTCAATTGTTGTCTAATTATGTGTCTTCTCCTGTGCAGCTTAGAGTAAGGGTCTGGTCTGGGCGGGTCCTCGTCGTCTTTGGTCAGATGGGAATTTCCCTCACGCTTCATAAAACGCGCCATTGGTATCCCTCGCAGACCCTCACTGGAATGCTATGCAGGCAGAATCAATCATCTAGTTGGTGATGCCAAATTGTCGTGGCAAATACCAGCAGGGACATCTGAAGTCAATCTTAAAAATGAATCATTCTTCATTACGAGCAAACTGGGGAGGTTCCAACAAACTCAATGCACCATAGTACATGTCGGTCAGGAGCTCCGCCCGGGCATTCCCTTTAGTTAGGGTTAGGGATTAGGGGTTAGGGTTAGGGGTTAGGGTTAAGGTTAACCCTCAATGCACCATAGTACATGTCGGTCGGGAGCTCTGCCCGGGCATTCCCTTTAGTTAGGGTTAGGGTTAGGGGTTAGGGTTAGGGGTTAGGGTTTGGGTTAGGGTTAGGGTTAAGGTTAACCCTCAATGCACCATAGTACATGTCGGTCGGGAGCTCTGCCCAGGCATTCCTTTTAGTTCTCTTAAATACTTCTTACACAGACAAGTTATATTTACATTATTCATAATTAATTCATCATTAACTTTTAGTTCGTGCATGTGACCGACCAATACCTGTGACACCCCTTTCGGTTCTCAAAACAATGTTCTGGGCATACAGCCAAATAGCTTCTACGGGTAGTGAGGATTCCACCCAGACACGATCAACCAGTCACTTACATGAACCCAGTCTAAGTGGTTATTAGAAAAGCACAAACATAAAATTATCCTTCACAATAGGTTGCACCACAGTCAAATACCACCCTCAGCTTATGCTTTTAGGGAAGATATACTCCGTGGTGTGGAATATACCAAACTTTCTTGCTGCTGTCATTCTGTGAGTCTCTTGGCACAGCAAAGCCTTTGTCCGGAATGTCTGCTATGAACTTGGTGTAGTCCTCACAGAACTGAGGATTCTTGTCAAGTTTCCTTTTCAGGTTGAGAGCATGCTGTACTGCCACACGGTGGTCGTTAGGAAATTCAGCATCCTCATTCCTAAGCAGTAGGCATATACAGTGGGCTCCAAAATTACTGGCATCCCTGACTGGCAATGCACAAACAATACTTTAAAAAATATAAACAATCTAATAAGAGAGATAAAAATCTAAATACCAACATGTGAGAAATACTGTACTTTATTCATGTTTTAATGGAACCCACCAAAATAATTTATTGATTGAATAAAAAATCTATATGCTCCAAATCAAGATTTTACAATCAATGGCACCCTTAAAGATTATTGTAAATAACATCAACCAAAATTAAACCAGGAATTAAATTCCACTTATTTAAGTTTATCTAAGTCTTAAGGAACTATATTGAGCCATTACATCACTTCCTGTTTCACTAGGGTATAAAAATGAGGTAACACGCATGCAATAGACCTTTGTCATCCAACACCATGAAGAAAACAATAGAACTGGCAGTTCAAGAGAGACAGATGGTCTTGTAGGGATTCAGAATCTTCAACCCTGATTGGTGGCCAGCTTAGAGCCTTGTCAATGTGAGCTGTGGTGATTCTATAGTCATCTCCAAAGTGTTTTTTTCAGAAGCCTTTTGGCCTCTGTTAGCCTCCATATCTTGGCAACTTCAGACTAGATCTCTGGCGAATTGCTCCAAAAGGTACAGCCTGTCTTTGCTGTAAACACAGGTGCACTAAGAGATGGTAATGAGGACAACCTTTGCTGCTTTACCAGCATTTCAGTGAAAGCATTTTGGTGTAGCAGAATGTTGACAACAGTGCCCATGTTGTCGGCTCCACCCTGATCTGGGTTGATAGGCCTTCCTCTCCTAGTTGGATGTTGCAGCTGCTTATCTTTTGGTCTTACAACAGGCTCCGCCTGTGTGTTAGTTGACGTACGATGAACAGAGCTGTATGTGGTGGTAGCACATTCTTGCAACATACTACTTTGACCCTGGCCCTGTGCAGTACGCACAGACGTGCTGAACAAAGGGATACATTCAGCTTAGCACTTTTAGACCATATTTCAGCTTCAAGCTCTAATTCTTCCATTTATGATTTGAGTTGAGGCTCTTGTCCCTCCAATAGTTGTTTCCTTTTCAATGTTTCAACTTTAACCAATAAGGCTGCCTTTTCAGCCTCCAAATTGAGCCTGTTATAAGATGCGGTGGATTGTCCTGATCACCTGCTGTGTTGTGATTCATTTACACATTTTGATTAGATATTTGCGGTACTGTCCCTTGGCTGGACCTCCGCATCAGTTTTGTTAACAGCTGAGCATTGATGTGCTTCTTCCATACATGTGTCCACTGTGGATGCAAAATAATCCAGTGTTGCTGTGTTTGGGCCAAACCATTCGACCTGATCCTTTCCTGCCTCCTCGGCTGGTAATAAACCTGATCCTTTTCTGCCTCCTCGGCTGGTAATAAACCTGATCCTTTTCTGCCTCCTCGGCTGGTAATAAACCTGATCCTTTTCTGCCTCCCCGGCTGGTAATAAACCTGATCCTTTTCTGCCTCCTCGGCTGGTAATAAACCTGATCCTTTTCTGCCTCCCCGGCTGGTAATAAACCTGATCCTTTTCTGCCTCCCCGGCTGGTAATAAACCTGATCCTTTTCTGCCTCCCCAGCTGGTAATAAACCTGATCCTTTTCTGCCTCCTCGGCTGGTAATAAACCTGATCCTTTTCTGCCTCCTCGGCTGGTAATAAACCTGATCCTTTTCTGCCTCCTCGGCTGGTAATAAACCTGATCCTTTTCTGCCTTCCCGGCTGGTAATAAACCTGATCCTTTTCTGCCTCCTCGGCTGGTAATAAACCTGATCCTTTTCTGCCTCCTCGGCTGGTAATAAACCTGATCCTTTTCTGCCTCCTCGGCTGGTAATAAACCTGACCCTTTTCTGCTTCCTCGGCTGGTAAACCAATTCCACATTTCTATCATCAACCATAAACTGTGATCTCATTTATATTTTTAGTAAGTGCACCCAATTTAGCACTTCTAGATCATTACAATGTTTTAAGAATTTCCATTCTATCCATTGTAAAAGCGCGTAACAGTGAACCATTAGCACAGTATGAACACACTTTAGCACAGCTTAATAATGAACGAGCCCAACACACGACGTCATCACAAGACACAACAGCCAATCATCAAAGAGTACAATTTTCTCTCCGCTACTCAAAAAAAAGCAAATAGTCTGGGTAGCCATTTGATTAGATGTTCAGGACTCTTATGGCTTGGGGGTAGGAGCTGTTAAAAAGCCTTTTGGACCTAGACTTGGCACTCCGGTACCGCTTGCCATGCGGTAGTAGAGAGAACAGTCTGTGACTGGGGTGGCTGGGGTCATTGACAATTTTTAGGGCCTTCCTCTGACACCACCTGGTGTAGAGGTCCTGGATGGCAGGCAGCTTAGCCCCAGTGATGTACTGGGCCGTACGCACTACCCTCTGTAGTGCCTTGCGGTCAGAGACTGAGCAGTTGCCATACCAGGCAGTGATGCAATCAGTCAGGATGCTCTCGATGGTGCAGCAGTAGCTAAGATTGTGAGAAGTCTGTCCATAATAAAGCGCTGCTCTACCTTCTTAACAGCACTATCAACAAGGCAGGTCCTAGAGCCCCTAGTTTTGTCTCACCTGGAATACTGTTCAGTCGTGTGGTCAGGTGCCACAAAGAGGGACTTGGGAAAATTATAATTGGCTCAGATCAGAGCAGCACGGCTGGCCCTTGGATGCACACAGAGAGCAAACATTAATAATATACATGCCAATCTCTCCTGTCTCATGTCTTCCCCCACTCTCCTGCCTCTATCCCTCTCTCCCTCTCTCCTCACACCCTCTTCCTTCTCTCCCCCTCTTCCCCTACCCTCCTCTATCCCTCTCTCCCCTATCCTCCTCCCTCTCTCCCCCTACCCTCCTCCCTCTCTCCCTTTCTTCCCCCACCCTCCTGTATCCCTCCTCCCTCTCTCCCCCTACCCTCCTCCCTCTCTTCCCCACCCTTCACCCTCTCTACCTCTCTTCCCCCACCCTCCTCCCTCTCTTCCCTACCCTCCTCTATCCCTCTCTCCCTCTCTTCCCCTACCTTCCTCCCTCTCTTCCCCACGCTTCACCCTCTCTACCTCAACACATTTAGAATTAGTCCCTAGTTACACAACAACAACAGCAACAACAACAGTATCAACAATAACACTCATAACCCTCCTGTCATCAATAATACAGATGTGACATCATCAGCAGCTGGTTGGAAAATACTAACTCTCTCCAACTTCCCCTCTCTCTTCCTACCTCTCTCCCTCTCTCCCTCCCTCTCTCCTTTCTTCTCCTCCCTCTCTCCTCCCTCTCACCCTCTCTCCCCATCTCTCCTCCTCTCCCTCTTCCACAGAGACGAAAGGAAAGAACGCCTGGCATAAGGCTGTGATCATCATCCCTGTGCTTGGTATCACAGCGATAGTTGCCCTGGTGACAACAGCAGTAGTGCAGAACAAGCCTCTCCTACAGAAGTACAAGGTACCATATGTGGTTGTTATGGCAACGAGGTACAATAAATGTTTGCGATAGCTTTTTCAGATGCTGTGGCTGCGATGGAAAAATCCATAATATTGTAGACTATATTATGCATTGGTTGAAGCTCAATGTTGAATTTAAATCTCCCTACCATCATATCTAAGCCAATATGACACCAATGTTTATGAAAAAGTACACAGCACATTCCCCACCTCTCGTCATGAGCTGTCCGTTACCAAGAACCACATACCGGATATCTCAACAGGGTCGTTGACAATTGAGTTTTCAGAGTATTTTCTGCGCCTATCTAGCTCACATTTTTGACGTTGGATTAAAACGAGACTGTAGCATCCATAAAGTGACCATAGGATTTAAAAAATGTCTGATGGCGTAATGATGGGGAGCAGGTGTGCGTAATGATTGTGCCAGGGCTAGTAGTTAGTATACTGGTGACGTTGAGCTCTGGAGAGGGGCAGTGAGAGTAGGCGTGACTGTACCCCCCCGTCGTGCGGCCCTAGCCACAGAACCACACCAACCAGGAGTATGGTCCCGAGGGTGAGGAGCGGGCCGGTCTAGACGGCGTAGATGAAAATCACGGACAATTTTGGGGTCCAGGATGTCGGCCACCAGGACCCAACAGTGCTCCTCTGGAACATACCCCTCCCAGTCCACCAGGTACTGAAGCTGACCCCCACAACCGCCACAACGTCCAGTAGGGACGTCGGGAGTCCAGGAGGGACCTGACGGCATAGGCAGGGTTCCATCGATGTCCAGGGGAGGCGGAGGAGTGTCGCGGGGGACGGCATCAGCCAGGGGGCCAGGAACTACCGGCCTGAAGAGGGAAACATGAAAAGAGGGTGAGATCAGTGACGAAGTCTATGGACAGATGAGACCAAGACCGCTGAGGCATGGGAAGGAGTTTCTGGAGTGTACCGGGAAATGTTGTTTGGACGTAGAGGGTGATGTCCTTCGCCAAGGTGGGCCACCAGTACTTAGCGGAGATGGATTGGATTGGATGGTGCGGGTGATATCTGGGTGTACAGCGACGAGGGATGTGTGCACCCAGGTCAACAGCCTATCCCTTACCCCCATGGGTTCCTTCTCCAGAGCCTGGCGGATGTCCACATCTACATCCCAAAACATGGGGCCAAGTAAAAAGATAGTAAAAAGCTTTGGGGCACCTTAAATTACATTTTGGGGAAAAAAGCCAACTCGGCTCCATCATTCACTGAATCAAACGGTTCATTCATCACTAAAACCCATTGATATTACCAACTACTTGAATTACTTTTTCATTGGCAAGATAGGGATGACATGCCAGCAACAAACGCTGACACTACACATCCAAGTATATCAGACCAAATTATGAAAGACAAGAATTGTACTTTTGAATTCTGAAAAGTCAGTGTGAAAGAGGTGAAAAAATGATTGTTGTCTATAAACAATGACAAGCCACCGGGGTCTGACAATCTGGATGGAAAATAACTGAGGATAAGAGCAGACGATATTGTGTGTGCCCTCAGGCCTGGAGGGAAGCAAAAGTCATTTCGCTACCCAAGAATAGTAAAGCCCCTTAACTGGTTTAATTAGCCGACCAATCAGCCTGTTACCAACCCTTAGTAAACTTTTGGAAAAATTGTGTTTTAGTAAACGTTTGGAAAAATGATATTTTACAGTAAACAAATTGACAACAGACTTTCAGCACACTTATAGGGAAGGACATTCAACAAGCACAGCACTTACACAAATGACTGATGATTGGCTGAGAGAAATTGACGATAAAAAATTGTGGGGGCTGTTTTGTTAGACTTCTGTGCGGCTTTTGACATTCTCGATCCCAGTCTGTTGTTGGAAAAACATATGTGTTATGGCTTTACACCCCCTGCTATATTGTGGATAAAGAGTTACCTGTCTAACAGAACACAGAGGGTGTTCTTTAAAACCTCTTACATCTAGATGTTCCGCTAGCGGAACACCTGCTCCATTATCCAATGGTGGGCGGGGCGCGAAATACAAACTCCTCTAAAATCCAAAAACTTCAATTTTTCAAACATATGACTATTTTACACCATTTTAAAGACAAGACTCTCCTTTATCTAACCACACTGTCCGATTTCAAAAAGGCTTTACAATGAAAGCAAAACATTAGATTATGTCAGCAGAGTACCCAGCCAGAAATAATCAGACACCCATTTTTCAAGCTAGCATATAATGTCACAAAAAACAAAACCACAGCTAAATGCAGCACTAACCTTTGATGATCTTCATCAGATGACAATCCTAGGACATTATGTTATACAATACATGCATGTTTTGTTCAATCAAGCTCATATTTATATCAAAAAACAGCTTTTTACATTAGCATGTGACGTTCAGAACTAGCATACCCCCCGCAAACTTCCAGTGAATTTACTAAATTACTCACGATAAACATTCACAAAAAACATAACAATTATTTTAAGAATTATAGATACAGAACTCCTTTATGCACTCGCTATGTCCGATTTTAAAATAGCTTTTCGGTGAAAGCACATTTTGCAATATTCTGAGTAGATAGCCCGGCATCACAGGGCTAGCTATTTAGACACCCACCAAGTTTATCCCTCACAAAACTCCGATTTACTATAAGAAAAATGTTATTACCTTTGCTGTCTTCGTCAGAAGGCACTCCCAGGACTTCTACTTCAATAACAAATGTTGGTTTGGTTCAAAATAATCCATAGTTATATCCAAATAGCGGCGTTTTGTTCGTGCGTTCAAGACACTATCCGAAAGGTAAATAAGGGTCACGCGCACGGCGCATTTCGTGACAAAACATTTCTAAATATTCCATTACCGTACTTCGAAGCATGTCAACCGCTGTTTAAAATACATTTTTATGAGATTTTTCTCGTAAAAAAGAGATATTATTCCGACCGGGAAACCCTGTATACGTAAAAAGAGAGAGAAAGTCAAAATGGAGTCGGCCCGTGCACGCCCGTGCGCGCCCCTCCATTCTCATTGTCCTCAGATAGACCACTTACAAAAGGCGCTAATGTGTTTCAGCCTGGGGCTCCAAAGCCACGATTCAAATTTCTGGCGCCTCCTGAGAGCCTATGGGAGCGTTAGAAAATGCACGTCATGCCAGAGATCGCCTGTTTTTGGTTAGAGATGATCAAGAAGGCCATGAAATGGTCAGAGAGAGCGCTTCCTGTTTGGAATCTTCTCAGGTTTTGGCCTGCCAAATGAGTTCTGTTATACTCACAGACACCATTCAAACAGTTTTAGAAACTTTGGAGTGTTTTCTATCCAAAGCTAATAATTATATGCATATTCTAGTTTCTGGGCAGGAGTAATAATCAGATTAAATCGGGTATGTTTTTTATCCGGCCGTGAAAATACTGCCCCCTATCCATAACAGGTTAATAGAAGCCTCTCCAACAAAATCCAGGTAAAATCAGGAATTCCCCAGGACAGCTGTCTAGGCCCCTTACTTTTTTCAATCTTTACTAATGACATGCCACTGGCTTTGAGTAAAGCCAGTGAAGTGTGTCTGTATGCGGATGACTCAACACTATACACGTCAGCTACCACAGTGACTGAAATGACAGCAACACTTAACAAAGGAGATGCAGTTAGTTTCTGAATGGGTGGCAAAGAATATGTCACGTCCTGACCAGTAAAGGGGTTATTTGTTGTTGTAGTTTGGTCAGGACGTGGAAGGGGGGTGTTTGTTTTATGTGGTTTGTGGTTTGTTGGGATATGTGTTTATGTAGAGGGGTGTTTGTTTAGAGTATTCCGGGGTTTTTGGTTATGTTCTCTGTTTTGTATTTCTATGCTTTGTCTATGTTGTGTATTTCTTTGTGTTGGCCTGGTATGGCTCTCAATCAGGAACAGCTGTACATCGTTGTTGCTGATTGGGAGTCATACTTAGGTAGCCCTGTTTTCACCTGTCATTTGTGGGAAGTTGTTTTTGCACTGCTAGGGTTAGCCTGCAAAACTGTTTAGCTGTCGTTCGTTTTGTTATTTTTTGTTGTGTTCTAGTTTATTAAAATAAAACTTTAAAATGAGCACTCAACCCGCTGTGCCTTGGTCAACTTCACACGACGGCCGTTACAGAATAAGTTAGTCCTAAATTTAAAAAAAAACTAAAAGCATTGTATTTAGTCGAAATCATTCAGTAAACCCTAAACCTCAACCAAATCTTGAAATTAATTATGTGGAAATTGAGCAAGTTGAGGAGACTAAACTGCTTGGAGTAACCCTGGATTGTAAACTGTCCTGGTCAAAACATATTGATACAACAGTAGCAAGGATGGGGAGAAGTCTGTCTAAAATAAAGCGTTGCTCTGCATTCTTAACAGCACTATCAACAAGGCAGGTCCTAGAGGCCCTAGCTTTGTCGCACCTGGACTACTGTTCAGTCGTGTGGTACAGGTGCCACAAATAGGGACAGGAAAATTGCAATAGGCTCAGAACAGGGCAGCACTGCTGGCCCTTAAATATACACAGAGAGCTAACATTAATAATATGCATGTAAATCTCTCCTGGTTCAAAGTGGAGGAGAGATTGACTTCATCGCTAGTTGTATTTGTGAGAGGTATTGACATGTTGAATCCACCACTTTGTAAAGGAAACCAGCATTATGGTCTCAGAACAGGTCCCCTCCTTTGGAAAGGACACCAGCAGTATGATCTCAGAACAGCTCCCCTCCTAAAGGACACCAGCAGTATGATCTCAGAACAGCTCCCCCCTAAAGGACACCAGCAGTATGATCTCAGAACAGCTCCCCTCCTAAAGGACACCAGCAGTATGATCTCAGAACAGCTCCCCTCCTAAAGGACACCAGCAGTATGGTCTCAGAACAGCTCTCCTCCTAAAGGACACCAGCAGTATGATCTCAGAACAGCTCCCCTCCTAAAGGACACCAGCAGTATGATCTCAGAACAGCTCCCCTCCTAAAGGACACCAGCAGTATGATCTCAGAACAGCTCCCCTCCTAAAGGACACCAGCAGTATGGTCTCAGAACAGCTCCCCTCCTAAAGGGCACCAGCAGTATGATCTCAGAACAGCTCCCCTCCTAAAGGACACCAGCAGTATGGTCTCAGAACAGCTCCCCTCCTAAAGGACACCAGCAGTATGATCACAGAACAGCTCCCTTCCTTTGTAAACGACACCAGCAGTATGGTTTCAGAACAGTTCCCCTCCTAAAGGACACCAGCAGTATGGTCTCAGAACAGCTCCCCTCCTAAAGGACACCAGCAGTATGATCTCAGAACAGCTCCCCTCCTAAAGGACACCAGCAGTATGATCTCAGAACAGCTCCCCTCCTAAAGGACACCAGCAGTATGATCTCAGAACAGCTCCCCTCCTAAAGGACACCAGCAGTATGATCTCAGAACAGCTCCCCTCCTAAAGGACACCAGCAGTATGATCTCAGAACAGCTCCCCTCCTAAAGGACACCAGCAGTATGATCTCAGAACAGCTCCCCTCCTAAAGGACACCAGCAGTATGATCTCAGAACAGCTCCCCTCCTAAAGGAGGCCAGCAGTATGATCTCAGAACAGCTCTCCTCCTAAAGGACACCAGCAGTATGATCTCAGAACAGCTCCCCTCCTAAAGGACACCAGCAGTATGATCTCTATTATTGCATCTCTTGATCTTCTCCCTGATAACACTTTGTTAGTTACTTCTGATGTTGAGTCGTTATTCACTAATTGCCCACACGAGGGCGATATTGAAGCCATGGAACATTTTCTTCTGCAACGTGACCCTGATGAACTACCTTCCAGTGCTGCATCATAACATTGGCTGAAATAGTACTCACACACAACTACTTCATGTTTCTAAATTGTTTCTTTATTCAGACGAAGGGCACTGCTATGGGATCCCATATGGCTCCTAACTATGCTAATTTGTATGTGGGTTACATGGAACGGTCAATTCTCAATCTTCTCAAAAATGTTTTCTTGCCTAACAGTATTATTTGGAGACGGTATATTGATGATATTTGTGTTCTATGGAGGAGTGATGCCAAACAGCTCCAGGTGTTCCATGCTTTTCTGAACTCCTGTTCCGAGCACCTGAGATTTACTCTGCAGTCTGACACACGTCAAATCAGCTTCCTTCATCTTCTGATGTTGTGTGAGGATAGTATTCTATACACTGATCTTTACAGGAAACCTACTGAGCATAACAGTGTGTTGAGGGCTGATAGCTGTAACCCGCTTCACAAAGGCAACCTGCCTAAATGACTACAGACCCGTAGCACTCACGTCCGTAGCCATGAAGTGCTTTGAAAGGTTGGTAATGGCTCACATCAACACCATTATCACAGAAACCCTAGACACACTCCAATTTGCATACCGCCCAAACAGATCCACAGATGATGCAATCTCTATTGCACTCCACACTGCCCTTTCCCACAAAAGGAACACTTATGTGAGAATGCTGTTCATTGACTACAGCTCAGCGTTCAACACCATAGTGCCCTCAAAGCTCATCACTAAGCTAAGGACCCTGGGACTAAACTCCCTCTGCAACTGGATCCTGGACTTCCTGACGGGCCGTCCCCAGGTGGTGAGGGTAGGTAACAACACATCTGCCACGCTGATCCTCAACGCTGGAGCTCCCCAGGGGTGTGTGCTCAGTCCCCTCCTGTACTCCCTGTTCACCCACGACTGCATGGCCAGGCACGACTCCAACACAATCATTAAGTTTGCAGACGACACAACAGCCTGATCACTGACAATGACGAGACAGCCTATAGGGAGGAGGTCAGAGACCTGGCCGGGTGATGCCAGAATAACAACCTATCCCTCAACGTGACCAAGACTAAGGAGATGATTGTGGACTACAGGAAAAGGAGGACCGAGTACGCCCCCATTCTCATCGACGGGGCTGCAGTGGAGCAGGTTGAGAGTATCAAATTCCTTGGTGTCCACATCAACAACAAACTATCATGGTCCAAACACACCAAGACTGTCGTGAAGAGGGCAAGACAAAACCTATTCCCCGTCAGGAAACTAAAAAGATTTGGCATGGGTCCTGAGATCCTCAAAAGGTTCTACAGCTGCAACATCGAGAGCATCCTGACTGGTTGCATCACTGCCTGGTATGGCAACTGCTCGGCCTCCGACCGCAAGGCACTACAGAGGGTAGTGCGTTCGGCCCAGGACATCACTGAGACCAAGCTTCCTGCCATCCAGAACCTCTACACCAGGCGGTGTCAGAGGAATCAAAATCAAAATCAAATCAAATGTATTTATATAGCCCTTCGTACATCAGCTGATATCTCAAAGTGCTGTACAGAAACCCAGCCTAAAACCCCAAACAGCAAGCAATGCATGTGAAAGAAGCACGGTGGCTAGGAAAAACTCCCTAGGAAAAACTCCCTAGAAAGGCCAAAAACCTAGGAAGAAACCTAGAGAGGAACCAGGCTATGAGGGGTGGCCAGTCCTCTTCTGGCTGTGCCGGGTGGATATTATAACAGAACATGGTCAAGATGTTAAAATGTTCATAAATGATCAGCATGGTCAAATAATAATAATCATAGTAGTTGTCGAGGGTGCAACAAGCACGTCCGGTGAACAGGTCAGGGTTCCATAGCCGCAGGCAGAACAGTTGAAACTGGAGCAGCAGCACGGCCAGGTGGACTGGGGACAGCAAGGAGTCATCATGCCAGGTAGTCCTGAGGCATGGTCCTAGGGCTCAGGTCCTCAGAGAGAAAGAAAGAAAGAGAGAAAGAGAGAATTAGAGAGAGCATATTTAAATTCACACAGGACACCGGATAAGACAAGAGAAATACTCCAGATGTATCAGACTGACCCTAGCCCCCCGACACATAAACTACTGCAGCATAAATACTGGAGGCTGAGACAGGAGGGATCAGAAGACCCTAAAGATTGTCAAAGACCCCAGCCACCACAGTCATAGACTGTTCTCTTTACTTCCGCATGGCAAGTGGTACCGGAGTGCCAAGTCTAGGACAAAAAGGCTTCTCAACAGTTTTTACCCCCAAGCCATAAGACTCCTGAAGAGGTAATGAAATGGCTACCTGGACTATTTGCATTGTGTGCCCCCCCAACCCCTCTTTTACGCTGCTGCTACTCTCTGTTTATCATATATGCATAGTCACTTTAACCATATCTACATGTACATACTACCTCAATCAGCCTGACTAACCGGTGCCTGTATATAGCCTTGCTACTGTATATAGTGCTTCTTTCACATGCATTGCTTGCTGTTTGGGGTTTTAGGCTGGGTTTCTGTACAGCACTTTGAGATATCAGCTGATGTACGAAGGGCTATATAAATACATTTGATTTGATTTGATATATAGCCTCTCTACTGTATATAGCCTCTCTACTGTATATAGCCTCTCTACTGTATATAGCCTCTCTACTGTATATATCCCCTCTACTGTATATAGCCTCTACTGTATATAGCCTCTACTGTTATAGCCTCTCTACTGTATATAGCCTTTCTACTGTATATAGCCTCTTTACTGTATATAGCCCCTCTACTGTATAGAGCCTCTACTGTATATAGCCTCTCTACTGTATATAGCCTCACTAGTGTATATAGCCTCACTAGTGTATATAGCCTCACTAGTGTATATAGCCCCTCTACTGTATATAGCCTCTCTACTGTATATAGCCTCTCTACTGCATATAGACTCGCTACTGTATATAGCCTCTCTACTGTATATAGCCTCACTACTGTATATAGCCTCTACTGTATATAGTCTCTACTGTATATAGCCCTTCTACTGTATATAGCCTCTCTACTGTATATAGCCTCTCTACTGTATATAGCCTCTCTACTGTATATAGCCTCTACTGTATATAGCCCTTCTACTCTATATATAGCCTCACTACTGTATATAGCCTGTCTTTTTACTGTTGTTTTATTTCTTTACTTACCTATTGTTCACCTTATACCTTTTTGCACTATTGGTTAGAGCCTGTAAGTATGCATTTCACTGTGAGGTCTACTACACCTGTTGTATTCAGCATTTCACTGTGAGGTCTACTACACCTGTTGTATTCGGCGCACGTGACAAATAAACTTTGATTTACTTACAATCCCTTAACCAACAATGCCGTTTATGTCACGGTTGTCGTGGTGAATGGAGGACCAAAACGCAGCAGGAATCAGACACCACTATGATGACACCTAATGATGACCACCTGTCACGGTTGTCGTGGTGAATGGAGGACCAAAACGCAGCAGGAATGTGGATGCTCATCTTGATTTATTTATAAATAAAGTGAACACCAAAATAACAAACAACTAACGAACAACAAAACAGTCTTGCTCACACACGCAAAACAAGAAACAATCTCCCACAAACACTAACCCAAACAATTACCCATATATAGGACTCTCAATCAGAGGCAACGAGAAGGCACCTGCCTCCAATTGAGAGTCCAACCCCCCATTAACCTAAACATAGAAATACAACAAACCCGAAAGAACATAGAAATACCAAAACATAGAACATAGACCAAAACCCCGGAAATAATAAATCAAACACCCTACTACATAATACACCACCCCGAACCACATAAAACAAACACCCTCTGCCACGTCCTGACCAAACTACAATAACAAATAGCCCCTATTACTGGTCAGAACGTGACAGTTTATTATTTTTTAAAAATAAAAACCTAAAAAGAATAAGAAATAAAAGTAACAAATAGTTAAAGAGCAGCAGTAAAATAACAACAGCGAGACAATATACAGGGGGTACCGGTACAGAGTCAATGTGGAGGCTATATACAGGGAGGGTACCGGTACAGAGTCAATGTGGAGGCTATATACAGGGAGGGTACCGGTACAGAGTCAATGTGGAGACTATATACAGGGGGGTACCGGTACAGAGTCAATGTGGAGGCTATATACAGGGGGTACCGGTACAGAGTCAATGTGGAGACTATATACAGGGGGGGTACTGGTACAGAGTCAATGTGGAGGCTATATACAGGGGGTACCGGTACAGAGTCAATGTGGAGGCTATATACAGGGGGTACCGGTACAGAGTCAATGTGGAGGCTATATACAGGGGGTACCGGTACAGAGTCAATGTGCGGGGTCACCGGTTAGTCGAGGTAATTGAGGTAATATGTACATGTAGGTAGAGTTATTAAAGTGACTGTGCATAGATAATAACAGAGAGTAGCAGTGGTGTAAAAGAGGGGGAGGGGGGGCAATGCAAATAGTCTGGGTAGGCATTTGATTAGATGTTCAGGAGTCTTATGGCTTGGGGGTAGAAGCTGTTTAGAAGCCTCTTGGACCTAGACTTGGGAAAGGAATCGATCACAAACATTGGCACATTCTAAGATCCGATGACAGTATTGGTAATGTGTTTTCGGACCCTCCCTTGGTCGTATTCTCACGGGGCAGAAATCTCAGATCAATTGGTACACTCTGATTTACCACCCCAAGACATCCCTGAACAACGTCTATTTACGCCTCTACTGGATGTAAACTACTAGTGTAATGGCTGTACTCAATGCAAACACACTTACAAATGTAGATTCTTCAAACACCCACAAACAGAGAAACAAATCCCAATCACTGGTGTTTCCACATGCTCCACTAAGGCAGTTACTTATCTTATAACTTGTCCTAAATATTATGTGGGTAAAACAAAGCACAAATTAAAAGTACAAAGCATCGTAGCACCATTAGGGGCAAAAACACAACTTTTTTTAACTAGGCAAGTCCGTTAACAAATTCTTATTTTCAATGACGGCCTAGGAACAGTGGGTTAACTACCTTGTTTTTGTACCTTGTCAGCTCTGATATTCAAACTTGCAACCTTTCGGTTACTGGCCCAACGCTCTAACCACTAGGCTACGCTGATGCCCCAGACTTACCCCGTTGCGCTCCAGTTTTTGGAAGCGAACCACTAGATTTCAACACTACGTTATATCGGCATCGAACATGTCACCCTCCCTAGGAGAGGGAGTGACCTCGACAATTTATTGTTAAAACGAGAGGCTGCCTGGATCTTTCATTTAAAGGACCTCGCTCCCTTCGGTCTCAACGTAGACTTTGATCTGAAGCCATTTTTGTGATTATTGTGATTTTGCTATTCTTTGTAAATATTTTGTAGGCCTATGTAGCCAAATTGTATCTATGATCGTATGCTATCAATTTATGTTTTTGTATGTTATTCTTATGTCTGAGAATGAACCAATGATATCAGGCCACACCCGGCCATGATTACAGACACCTGTGTGTGTTCTTTGCCACTTTATAAACTAGTGACCCGCAGTGTTTGTCATTATACCCTGATAAACAAACGTTGGTTATTCAGTTATTAAATTATTTCATCTGAGCTCCTAGTGCCTCTACTTTTCTTTCTCAATCAGCGAATGGGGATCCAGAATAAATACACGTGTCGTGGCTGAAGATGTGTGCTACGGGTTGGTAGTCATTTAGACAGATTAGATTCTTAGGTACAGGGACTAGGGTGGTTTGCTTGAAACATGTAGGTATTACAGACTGGGTCAGAGAGGTTGAAAATGTCTTTCTCTCCATCTCTCAGTATGGGATCGTCCTGGATGCTGGCTCCTCACATACAGCAGTGTATATCTACGAGTGGCCGGCAGAGAAGGATAATGACACTGGAAGAGTGCAGCAGACACACGCCTGCAAAGTCAAAGGTAGACACACACACACGCTATAAAAACCTAGCAAGCGGGGACCGAGAGACTGAAAAACAGCTTCTATCCCAAGGCCATCAGACTGTTAAACAGCCATCACTAACAGAGTGGCTGCTGCCAACATACTGACTCAAATCTCTGGCCACTTTAATACATTTAATAAATGGATTTAAAGGTATCACTAGTTACTTTAAATCACGGCACTTTAATTATGTCTACATATCCTACATTACTCATCTCATATGTATAAACTGTATTCTATCCTATTCTACTGTATCTTAGTCTATGTAATACTCATCTCATATGTATATACTGTATTCTATTCTACTGTATCTGTCTATGCATTACTCATCTCAAATGTATATACTGTATTCTATACCATCTACTGTATCTTAGTCTATGTATTACTCATCTCATATGTATATACTGTATTCTATCCTATTCTACTGCATCTGTCTATGCATTACTCATCTCATATGTATATACTGTATTCTATACTATTCTACTGCATCTGTCTATGCATTACTCATCTCATATGTATTTACTGTATTCTATACCATCTACTGCATCTTGCCTATGCCGTTCGGCCATCACTCATCCATATATTTATATGTACATATTCTTATTCATTCCTTTACAGTTGTGTGTATTAGGTAGTTGTTGTTAAATTGTTAGATGATATTACTTGTTAGATATTACTGCACGGTCGGAACTAGAAGCACAAGTATTTCGCTACACTCGCATTAACATCTGCTGACCATGTGTATGTGACCACTAAAATATGATTTGTTATCTAGTTAAAATGTGTGTTTCGTGTGTGTGTGTCTGTGTGTGTTTCGTGTGTGCGTGTGTGTGTGTGCGTGTGCGTATGCGTGCGTGTGTGTGTGTATGTGTGTGTGTGTGTGTGCGTGCGTGCGTGTGCGTGCGTGTGTGTGTGTGTGTGTGTTTCGTGACCAGGTGCTGGTATCTCCAGCTACTCTGTGTTTCCAGGGCAGGCAGGGGCGTCTCTGAAGAGCTGTATGAAGGAAGCAGAGCGCCTCATCCCCCTAAGCAGGCACCACGAGACGCCCCTCTACCTGGGTGCCACCGCCGGAATGAGGCTGCTCAGGTACCCCTGATCCCTGGACGCAAAATGTTGTTTCGTAGGATAGCTGGAAGTATTATCCGTCGGATGATTGGCTGAGCCCTCTTGGGGGCGTGACCACTCCGAGCCCTTAACAAAACACCAAATCTGGCAGACAATTTCTCTCGTCTCAGATCTGAAAGATTTCCACCAGATAGTACAGTCACAAAGTCAAAATTGGCTATGTTGTAAAAATGTGTGAAAACTCAAATGAGCTTTTTGGTCTTAATTTAAGGTTAGGGTTAGGCATAAGGATAATAATATGGTTATGGTTAAGATTAGGTTTAAAAATCATATTTTAAGAAGATAAATTGTAGAGGTAGGCGCAGTTTCTGACTTTGTGGCTCTGGTAACTAGTGACGACAGATCAGAAATGAGTAGGAACGAACCACCAACTTCAGTGACGCTGATCTTCAAATGATCCACTGATCACCGCGTTTAGGAGGAGAGCTGAAACTACTGACTGGCCAGGCATTACCCACTACTACCCAACAGAGCTGAAACTACTGACTGGCCAGGCATTACCCACTACGACCCAACGGAGCTGAAACTACTGACTGGCCAGGCATTACCCACTACTACCCAACGGAGCTGAAACTACTGACTGGATAAACATTACCCACTACTAACCAACGGAGCTGAAACTACTGACTGGCCAGGCATTACCCACTACTACCCAACGGTGTTTAGGAGGAGAGCTGAAACTACTGACTGGCCAGGCATTACCCACTACTACCCAACGGAGCTGAAACTACTGACTGGCCAGATATTACCCACTACTACCCAATGGAGCTGAAACTACTGACTTGCCAGGCATTACCCACTACTACCCAACGGTGTTTAGGAGGAGAGCTGAAACTACTGACTGGCCAGGCATTACCCACTACTACCCAACGGAGCTGAAACTACTGACTGGCCAGACATTACCCACTACTACCCAACGGTGTTTAGGAGGAGAGCTGAAACTACTGACTGGCCAGGCATTACCCACTACTACCCAACGGAGCTGAAACTACTGACTGGCCAGACATTACCCACTACTACCCAATGGAGCTGAAACTACTGACTTGCCAGGCATTACCCACTACTACCCAACGGTGTTTAGGAGGAGAGCTGAAAATACTGACTGGCCAGGCATTACCCACTACTATCCAATGGAGCTGAATCTACTGACTTGCCAGGCATTACCCACTACAACCCAACGGTGTTTAGGAGGAGAGCTAAAACTACTGACTGGATAAACATTACCCACTACTACCCAACGGAGCTGAAACTACTGATTGGATAAACATTACCCACTACCGCCCAACGGTGTTTAGGAGGAGAGCTGAAACTACTGACTGGATAAACATTACCCACTACTACCCAACGGAGCTGAAACTACTGACTGGCCAGGCATTACCCACTACTACCCAACGGAGCTGTAACTACTGACTGGCCAGGCATTACCCACTACTACCCAACGGAGCTGAAACTACTGACTGGCCAGACATTACCCACTACTACCCAATGGAGCTGAAACTACTGACTTGCCAGGCATTACCCACTACTACCCAATGGAGCTGTAACTACTGACTGGCCAGGCATTACCCACTACTACCCAACGGTGTTTAGGAGGAGAGCTGAAAATACTGACTGGCCAGGCATTACCCACTACTACCCAACGGAGCTGAAACTACTGACTGGCCAGACATTACCCACTACTACCCAATGGAGCTGAAACTACTGACTTGCCAGGCATTACCCACTACTACCCAATGGAGCTGTAACTACTGACTGGCCAGGCATTACCCACTACTACCCAACGGTGTTTAGGAGGAGAGCTGAAAATACTGACTTGCCAGGCATTACCCACTACAACCCAACGGTGTTTAGGAGGAGAGCTAAAACTACTGACTGGATAAACATTACCCACTACTACCCAACGGAGCTGAAACTACTGACTGGCCAGGCATTACCCACTACGACCCAACGGAGCTGAAACTACTGACTGGCCAGGCATTACCCACTACTACCCAACGGAGCTGAAACTACTGACTGGCCAGGCATTACCCACTACTACCCAACGGAGCTGAAACTACTGACTGGATAAACATTACCCACTACTACCCAACGGAGCTGAAACTACTGAATGGCTAGGCATTACCCACTACTACCCAACGGTGTTTAGGAGGAGAGCTGAAACTACTGACTGGCCAGGCATTACCCACTACTACCCAATGGAGCTGTAACTACTGACTGGCCAGGCATTACCCACTACAACCCAACGGTGTTTAGGAGGAGAGCTAAAACTACTGACTGGATAAACATTACCCACTACTACCCAACGGAGCTGAAACTACTGATTGGATAAACATTACCCACTACTACCCAACGGAGCTGAAACTACTGACTGGCCAGGCATTACCCACTACTACCCAACGGTGTTTAGAAGGAGAGCTGAAACTACTGACTGGCCAGGCATTACCCACTACTACCCAACGGAGCTGAAACTACTGACTGGCCAGGCATTACCCACTACTACCCAACGGAGCTGAAACTACTGACTGGCCAGACATTACCCACTACTACCCAATGGAGCTGAAACTACTGACTTGCCAGGCATTACCCACTACTACCCAATGGAGCTGTAACTACTGACTGGCCAGGCATTACCCACTACTACCCAACGGTGTTTAGGAGGAGAGCTGAAAATACTGACTGGCCAGGCATTACCCACTACTATCCAATGGAGCTGAAACTACTGACTTGCCAGGCATTACCCACTACAACCCAACGGTGTTTAGGAGGAGAGCTAAAACTACTGACTGGATAAACATTACCCACTACTACCCAACGGAGCTGAAACTACTGACTGGCCAGGCATTACCCACTACGACCCAACGGAGCTGAAACTACTGACTGGCCAGGCATTACCCACTACTACCCAACGGAGCTGAAACTACTGACTGGCCAGGCATTACCCACTACTACCCAACGGAGCTGAAACTACTGACTGGATAAACATTACCCACTACTACCCAACGGAGCTGAAACTACTGAATGGCTAGGCATTACCCACTACTACCCAACGGTGTTTAGGAGGAGAGCTGAAACTACTGACTGGCCAGGCATTACCCACTACTATCCAATGGAGCTGTAACTACTGACTGGCCAGGCATTACCCACTACAACCCAACGGTGTTTAGGAGGAGAGCTAAAACTACTGACTGGATAAACATTACCCACTACTACCCAACGGAGCTGAAACTACTGATTGGATAAACATTACCCACTACTACCCAACGGAGCTGAAACTACTGACTGGCCAGGCATTACCCACTACTACCCAACGGTGTTTAGAAGGAGAGCTGAAACTACTGACTGGCCAGGCATTACCCACTACTACCCAACGGAGCTGAAACTACTGACTGGATAAACATTACCCACTACTACCCAACGGTGTTTAGGAGGAGAGCAGAAACTACTGACTGGATAAACATTACCCACTACTACCCAACGGAGCTGAAACTACTGACTGGCCAGGCATTACCCACTACTACCCAACGGGGTTTAGGAGGAGAGCTGAAACTACTGACTGGCCAGGCATTACCCACTACTACCCAATGGAGCTGTAAATACTGACTGGCCAGGCATTACCCACTACTACCCAACGGTGTTTAGGAGGAGAGCTGAAACTACTGACTGGCCAGGCATTACCCACTACTACCCAACGGAGCTGAAACTACTGACTGGCCAGGCATTACCCACTACTACCCAACGGAGCTGAAATTACTGACTGGCCAGGCATTACCCACAACTACCCAACGGAGCTGAAACTACTGACTGGCCAGACATTACCCACTACTACCCAAAGGAGCTGAAACTACTGACTTGCCAGGCATTACCCACTACTACCCAATGGAGCTGAAAATACTGACTGGCCAGGCATTACCCACTACTATCCAATGGAGCTGAAACTACTGACTTGCCAGGCATTACCCACTACAACCCAACGGTGTTTAGGAGGAGAGCTAAAACTACTGACTGGATAAACATTACCCACTACTACCCAACGGAGCTGAAACTACTGACTGGCCAGGCATTACCCACTACTACCCAACGGT
Organism: Salmo trutta; assembly: GCF_901001165.1. Classification (NCBI taxonomy): domain Eukaryota; kingdom Metazoa; phylum Chordata; class Actinopteri; order Salmoniformes; family Salmonidae; genus Salmo; species Salmo trutta. The sequence goes on from NW_021823195.1 coordinate 245,309, forward strand.
GTTTAGAAGGAGAGCTGAAACTACTGACTGGCCAGGCATTACCCACTACTACCCAACGGAGCTGAAACTACTGACTGGATAAACATTACCCACTACTACCCAACGGAGCTGAAACTACTGACTGGATAAACATTACCCACTACTACCCAACGGAGCTGAAACTACTGACTGGCCAGGCATTACCCACTACTACCCAACGGAGCTGAAACTACTGATTGGCCAGGCATTACCCACTACAACCCAACGGTGTTTAGGAGGAGAGCTGAAACTACTCACTGGCCAGGCATTACCCACTACTATCCAATGGAGCTGTAAATACTGACTTGCCAGGCATTACCCACTACTACCCAACGGTGTTTAGGAGGAGAGCTAAAACTACTGACTGGATAAACATTACCCACTACTACCCAACGGAGCTGAAACTACTGATTGGATAAACATTACCCACTACTACCCAACGGAGCTGAAACTACTGACTGGCCAGGCATTACCCACTACTACCCAACGGTGTTTAGAAGGAGAGCTGATACTACTGACTGGCCAGGCATTACCCACTACTAACCAACGGAGCTGAAACTACTGACTGGCCAGGCATTACCCACTACTACCCAACGGAGCTGAATCTACTGACTGGCCAGGCATTACCCACTACTACCCAACGGTGTTTAGAAGGAGAGCTGATACTATTGAATGGCCAGGCATTACCCACTACTAACCAACGGAGCTGAAACTACTGACTGGCCAGGCATTACCCACTACTACCCAACGGAGCTGAAACTACTGACTGGCCAGGCATTACCCACTACTACCAAACAGAGCTGAATCTACTGACTTGCCAGGCATTACCCACTACTACCCAACGGAGCTGAAACTACTGACTGGATAAACATTACCCACTACTATCCAACGGTGTTTAGGAGGAGAGCTGAAACTACTGACTGGCCAGGCATTACCCACTACTACCCAACGGAGCTGAAACTACTGACTGGCCAGGCATTACCCACTACTACCCAACGGGGCTGAAACTACTGACTGGCCAGGCATTACCCACTACGACCCAACGGAGCTGAAACTACTGACTTGCCAGGCATTACCCACTACTACCCAACGGAGCTGAAACTACTGACTGGCCAGGCATTACCCACTACTACCCAACGGAGCTGAAACTACTGACTGGATAAACATTACCCACTACTACCCAACGGAGCTGAAACTACTGACTGGCCAGGCATTACCCACTACTACCCAACGGAGCTGAAACTACTGACTTGCCAGGCATTACCCACTACTACCCAATGGAGCTGAAACTACTGACTGGCCAGGCATTACCCACTACTACCCAACGGTGTTTAGGAGGAGAGCTGAAACTACTGACTGGCCAGGCATTACCCACTACTACCCAACGGAGCTGAAACTACTGACTGGCCAGGCATTACCCACTACTACCCAACGGAGCTGAAACTACTGACAGGCCAGGTATTACCCACTACTACCCAACGGAGCTGAAACTATTGACTGGCCAGGCATTACCCTCTACTACCCAACGGTGTTTAGGAGGAGAGCTGAAACTACTGAGACTGGCCAGGCATTACCCACTACTACCCAACGGAGCTGAAACTACTGACTGGATAAACATTACCCACTAGTACCCAACGGTGTTTAGGAGGAGAGCTGAAACTACTGACTGTATAAACATTACCCACTACTACCCAACGGTGTTTAGGAGGAGAGCTGAAACTACTGACTGTCCAGGCATTACCCACTTCTAACCAACGGAGCTGAAACTACTGACTGGCCAGGCATTACCCACTACTACCCAATGGTGCTGAAACTACTGTCTGGATAAACATTACCCACTACGACCCAACGGAGATGAAACTACTGACTGGATAAACATTACCCACTACTACCCAATGGAGCTGAAACTACTGACTGGATAAACATTACCCACTACTACCCAACGGAGCTGAAACTACTGACTGGCCAGGCATTACCCACTACTACCCAACGGTGCTGAAACTACTGTCTGGATAAACATTACCCACTACTACCCAACGGAGCTGAAACTACTGACTGGCCAGGCATTACCCACTACCACCCAACAGAGCTGAAACTACTGACTGGCCAGGCATTACCCACTACCACCCAACGGAGCTGAAATTACTGACTGGCCAGGCATTACCCACTACTACCCAACGGAGCTGAAACTACTGACTGGCCAGGCATTACCCACTACTACCCAACGGTGTTTAGGAGGAGAGCTAAAACTACTGACTGGATTAACATTACCCACTACTACCCAACGGAGCTGTAACTACTGACTGGCCAGGCATTACCCACTACTACTCAACGTTGTTTAGGAGGAGAGCTGAAAATACTGACTGGCCAGGCATTACCCACTACTATCCAACGGAGCTGAAACTACTGACTTGCCAGGCATTACCCACTACTACCCAACGGTGTTTAGGAGGAGAGCTAAAACTACTGACTGGATAAACATTACCCACTACTACCCAACGGAGCTGAAACTACTGATTGGATAAACATTACCCACTACTACCCAACGGAGCTGAAACTACTGACTGGCCAGGCATTACCCACTACTACCCAACGGTGTTTAGGAGGAGAGCTGAAACTACTGACTGGCCAGGCATTACCCACTACTACCCAACGGAGCTGAAACTACTGACTGGCCAGGCATTACCCACTACTACCCAACGGAGCTGAAACTACTGACTGGCCAGGCATTACCCACTACTACCAAACGGAGCTGAAACTACTGACTTGCCAGGCATTACCCACTACTACCCAACGGAGCTGAAACTACTGACTGGATCAACATTACCCACTACTACCCAACGGAGCTGGAATTACTGACTGGCCATGCATTACCCACTACTACCCAACGGAGCTGAAACTACTGACTGGCCAGGCATTACCCACTACTACCCAACGGAGCTGAAACTACTGACTTGCCAGGCATTACCCACTACTACCCAATGGAGCTGAAACTACTGACTGGCCAGGCATTACCCACTACTACCCAACGGTGTTTAGGAGGAGAGCTGAAACTACTGACTGGCCAGGCATTACCCACTACTACCCAACGGAGCTGAAACTACTGACTGGCCAGGCATTACCCACTACTACCCAACAATGTTTAGGAGGAGAGCTGAAACTACTGACTGGCCAGGCATTACCCACTACTACCCAATGGAGCTGAAACTACTGACTGGATAAACATTACCCACTACTACCCAATGGAGCTGAAACTACTGACTGACCAGGCATTACCCACTACTACCCAACGGAGCTGAAACTATTGACTGGCCAGGCATTACCCTCTACTACCCAACGGTGTTTAGGAGGAGAGCTGAAATTACTGACTGGCCAGGCATTACCCACTACTACCCAACAGCGTTTAGGAGGAGAGCTGAAACTACTGAGACTGCCCAGGCATTACCCACTACTACCCAACGGTGTTTAGGAGGAGAGCTGAAACTACTGAGACTGGCCAGGCATTACCCACTACTACCCAACGGTGTTTAGGAGAAGAGCTGAAACTACTGACTGGCCAGGCATTACCCACTACTACCCAACGGTGTTTAGGAGGAGAGCTGAAACTACTGAGACTGGCCAGGCATTACCCACTACTACCGAACGGAGCTGGAACTACTGACTGGCCAGGCATTACCCACTACTACCCAACGGAGCTGAAACTACTGACTGGATAAACATTACCCACTACTACCCAACGGTGTTTAGTAGGAGAGCTGAAACTACTCACTGGCCAGGCATTACCCACTACCACCCAACGGCATTTAGGAGGAGAGCTGAAACTACTGACTGGATAAACATTACCCACTACTACCCAACGGTGTTTAGGAGGAGAGCTGAAACTACTGACTGGCCAGGCATTACCCACTACTACCCAACGGAGCTGAAACTACTGACTGGCCAGGCATTACCCACTACTACCCAACAATGTTTAGGAGGAGAGCTGAAACTACTGACTGGCCAGGCATTACCCACTACTACCCAATGGAGCTGAAACTACTGACTGGATAAACATTACCCACTACTACCCAATGGAGCTGAAACTACTGACTGACCAGGCATTACCCACTACTACCCAACGGAGCTGAAACTATTGACTGGCCAGGCATTACCCTCTACTACCCAACGGTGTTTAGGAGGAGAGCTGAAATTACTGACTGGCCAGGCATTACCCACTACTACCCAACAGCGTTTAGGAGGAGAGCTGAAACTACTGAGACTGCCCAGGCATTACCCACTACTACCCAACGGTGTTTAGGAGGAGAGCTGAAACTACTGAGACTGGCCAGGCATTACCCACTACTACCCAACGGTGTTTAGGAGAAGAGCTGAAACTACTGACTGGCCAGGCATTACCCACTACTACCCAACGGTGTTTAGGAGGAGAGCTGAAACTACTGAGACTGGCCAGGCATTACCCACTACTACCGAACGGAGCTGGAACTACTGACTGGCCAGGCATTACCCACTACTACCCAACGGAGCTGAAACTACTGACTGGATAAACATTACCCACTACTACCCAACGGTGTTTAGTAGGAGAGCTGAAACTACTCACTGGCCAGGCATTACCCACTACCACCCAACGGCGTTTAGGAGGAGAGCTGAAACTACTGACTGGATAAACATTACCCACTACTACCCAACGGTGTTTAGGAGGAGAGCTGAAACTACTGACTGGCCAGGCATTACCCACTACTACCCAACGGTGTTTAGGAGGAGAGCTGAAACTACTCACTGGCCAGGCATTACCCACTACCACCCAACGGCGTTTAGGAGGAGAGCTGAAACTACTGACTGGATAAACATTACCCACTACTACCCAACGGTGTTTAGGAGGAGAGCTGAAACTACTGACTGGCCAGGCATTACCCACTACTACCCAACGGTGTTTAGGAGGAGAGCTGAAACTACTCACTGGCCAGGCATTACCCACTACCACCCAACGGCGTTTAGGAGGAGAGCTGAAACTACTGACTGGATAAACATTACCCACTACTACCCAACGTTGTTTAGGAGGAGAGCTGAAACTACTGACTGGATAAACATTACCCACTACTACCCAACGGAGCTGAAACTACTGACTGGCCAGGCATTACCCACTACTACCCAACAGAGCTGAAACTACTGACTTGCCAGGCATTACCCACAACTACCCAATGGTGCTGAAACTACTGACTGGATAAACATTACCCACTACTTCCCAACGGAGCTGAAACTACTGACTGGCCAGGCATTACCCACTACTACCCAACGGAGCTGAAACTACTGACTGGATAAACATTACCCACTACTACCCAACGGAGCTGAAACTACTGACTGGCCAGGCATTACCCACTACTACCCAACGGAGCTGAAACTACTAACTGGATAAACATTACCCACTACTACCCAATGGAGCTGAAACTACTGACTGGCCAGGCATTACCCACTACTACCCAATGGAGCTGTAACTACTGACTGGATAAACATTACCCACTACTACCCAAAGGTGTTTAGGAGGAGAGCTAAAACTACTGACTGGATAAACATTACCCACTACTACCCAATGGAGCTGAAACTACTGACTGGATAAACATTACCCACTACTACCCAACGGAGCTGAAACTACTGACTAGCCAGGCATTACCCACTACTACCCAACGGTGCTGAAACTACTGACTGGCCAGGCATTACCCACTACTACCCAACGGTGCTGAAACTACTGACTGGATAAACATTACCCACTACTACCCAACGAAGCTGAAACTACTGACTGGATAAAGATTACCCACTACTACCCAATGGCGTTTAGGAGGAGAGCTGAAACTACTGACTGGATAAACATTACCCTCTACTACCCAACGGTGTTTAGGAGAAGAGCTGAAACTACTGACTGGATAAACATTACCCACTACTACCCAACGGTGTTTAGTAGTAGAGCTGAAACTACTGCCTGGCCAGGCATTACCCACTACTACCCAACGGTGTTTAGTAGGAGAGCTGAAACTACTGACTGGATAAACATTACCCACTACTACCCAACGGAGCTGAAACTACTGACTGGCCAGGCATTACCCACTACTACCCAACGGAGCTGAAACTACTAACTGGATAAACATTACCCACTACTACCCAATGGAGCTGAAACTACTGACTGGCCAGGCATTACCCACTACTACCCAATGGAGCTGTAACTACTGACTGGATAAACATTACCCACTACTACCCAAAGGTGTTTAGGAGGAGAGCTAAAACTACTGACTGGATAAACATTACCCACTACTACCCAATGGAGCTGAAACTACTGACTGGATAAACATTACCCACTACTACCCAACGGAGCTGAAACTACTGACTAGCCAGGCATTACCCACTACTACCCAACGGTGCTGAAACTACTGACTGGCCAGGCATTACCCACTACTACCCAACGGTGCTGAAACTACTGACTGGATAAACATTACCCACTACTACCCAACGAAGCTGAAACTACTGACTGGATAAAGATTACCCACTACTACCCAATGGCGTTTAGGAGGAGAGCTGAAACTACTGACTGGATAAACATTACCCTCTACTACCCAACGGTGTTTAGGAGAAGAGCTGAAACTACTGACTGGATAAACATTACCCACTACTACCCAACGGTGTTTAGTAGTAGAGCTGAAACTACTGCCTGGCCAGGCATTACCCACTACTACCCAACGGTGTTTAGTAGGAGAGCTGAAACTACTGACTGGATAAACATTACCCACTACTACCCAACGGAGCTGAAACTACTGACTGGATAAACATTACCCACTACTACCCAACGGAGCTGAAACTACTGACTGGCCAGGCATTACCCACTACGACCCAACGGAGCTGAAACTACTGACTGGCCAGGCATTACCCACTACTACCCAATGGTGTTTAGGAGGAGAGCTGAAACTACTGACTGGATAAACATTACCCACTACTACCCAACGGTGTTTAGGAGGAGAGCTGAAACTACTGACTGGATAAACATTACCCACTACTACCCAACGGAGCTGAAACTACTGACTGGCCAGGCATTACCCACTACTACCCAACGGCGTTTAGGAGGAGAGCTGAAACTACTGACTGGCCAGGCATTACCCACTACTACCCAACGGAGCTGAAACTACTGACCACTAAACAGACGGCTCTGCAGCCTATCAGTGTTATTGGGTAGCAGCCAGCTAAACAGACGGCTCTGCAGCCAGCTAAACAGACGGCTCTGCAGCCAGCTTAACAGACGGCTCTGCAGCCTATCAGTGTTATTGGGTAGCAGCCAGCTAAACAGACGGCTCTGCAGCCTATCAGTGTTATTGGGTATTTCATTAGGATCCACATTAGCTGTTGCAAAAGCAGCAGCTACTCATCCTGGGGTCCACATGCCCAAGAAGGCTCAACCAATTTTTATTTTATTTCTTTTTTGTTTCACCTTTATTTAACCAGGTAGGCTAGTTGAGAACAAGTTCTCAATTACAACTGCGACCTGGCCAAGATGAAGCAAAGCAGTGCGACACAAACAACAACACAGAGTTACACGTGGATTAAACAAACATACAGTCAATAATACAGTAGAAAAAGTCTATATACAGTGAGTGCAAATGAGGTAAGTTAAGGCAATAAATAGGCCATGGTGGCGAAGTAATTACAATATAGCAATTAAACACTGAAATGGTAGATGTGCAGAAGATGAATGTGCAAGTAGAGATACTGGGGTGCAAAGGAGCAAGATAAATAAATAAATACAGTATGGGGAAGAGGTAGTCGGATGGGCTATTTACAGATGGGCTATGTACAGGTGCAGTGATCTGTGAGCTGCTCTGACAGCTGGTGCTTAAAGTTAGTGAGGGAGATATGAGTCTCCAGCTTCAGTGATTTTTGCAGTTCGTTCCAGTCATTGGCAGCATTAGACACTAGCCAGGAATTTCTGAAAACGCTGGACAGTAATGAGGAAGTTAATTTGACAGCACTTGACAATAACTAGGAAGTTTTTACAAAAACACTAGACACTAACCAGGGAGTTAACATGAAAACACTGGACGACAACAAGGAAGTTACTGGACAATAACCAGGAAGTTAATATAAAAACACTGGACAATAACTAGGAGGTTTTTATGAAAACACTGGACACTACCCAGGAAGTTAATGTGAACACACTGGACACTAACCAGGAAGTTAATATGAAAACACTGATTAATAACTAGGAAGTTATTATGAAAAGAATAGACACTAACCAGGAAGTTAATATGAAAACAGTGATTAATAACCAGGAAGTTATTATGAAAATAATAGACACTAACCAGGAAGTTAGTATGAAAACACTGATTAATAACCAGGAAGTTATTATGAAAAGAATAGACACTAACCAGGAAGTTAATATGAAAACACTGATTAATAACCAGGAAGTTATTATGAAAAGAATAGACACTAACCAGGAAGTTAGTATGAAAACTTTGGACACTAACCAGGAAGTTAGTATGAAAACACTGGACACCAACTAGAAAGTTACTGGACACTAACCAGGAAGTTAATATGAAAACACTGGACACTAACTAGAAAGTTAATAAGCTAACCAGGCTGTTATTATAAAAACACTGGACACTAACCAGAAAGTTATTATGAAAACATTAGACACTAACCAAGAAGTTCAAATGAAAAACCTGGACACTAACCAGAAAGTTAATTAAAATCACTGGACACTAACTTGGATATTAATATTAAAACATTGGACACTAAGTAGAAAGTTGATATCAAAATACTAGACACTAATCAGGAAGTTATTATGGAAGCACTGGACACTAACTAGGACATTATTATGAAAAAATTGTACACTAACCAGGAAGTAAAAATGAAAACATAGGACTAACCAGGAAGTTATTATGAAAACACTGGACTAACCAAAAAAGGGTATGTGTGCATGTGCGTGTGCGCGTGTGTTTAGGATGGAGAACCAGAGTTTGTCTGATCAGGTGCTGTGGTCGGTAGAGGAGGTGTTGCAGTCCTCTCCGTTCTCCTATCAGGGCGCTCGCATCATCACAGGCCAGGAGGAGGGAGCCTTCGGCTGGGTCACTGTTAACTACCTGAGTGACCGACTGAAACAGGTGAGAACTTTCTCTTTCGTGTTGAAACACTGCTCATCCATAATGTTTTCACCCCGGTGACGAATGGGGGATATGGCTGGAAAACGTACCTCAATCCAGGGATGGAAGATGGAACAGTATAAATTATCCCATTATCCCATACCAGGGATGGAAGATGGAACAGTATAAATTATACCATTATCCCATACCAGGGATGGAAGATGGAACAGAACTCTAAATTATCCCATTATCCCATACCAGGGATGGAAGATGGAACAGTATAAATTATCCCATACCAGGGATGGAAGATGGAACAGTATAAATTATCCCATTATCCCATACCAGGGATGGAAGATGGAACAGTTGTAAGGGTTGTCGTCATGGAGAGAAGACCAAGGCGCAGCGGGAATGTGGATACTCATATTTTTATCAAAACACGAGAAAGCATCCACAGGGAAAAACAATAAACAATACTCACGACGACAGGAACAGTTTTGCAGGCACACAAAATGCAGTGCAAAAACAACTACCCACAACCCCAAAGAAAAACACACACTACTATATAGGACTCCCAATCAAAGGCAACTCAACACACCTGCCTTCAATTGGGAGTCCAATCACCAACACAACACTTACACACAAAAACCCTGCCACGTCCTGACCAAAACTAATACAATTGCTCCTTCTGCTGGTCAGGACGTGACAGTACCCCCCCCTCAAGGTGCAGACCCCGGAATGCACCTTAAAAAAAAAAACACAAAAAATCCCCAATACCACAACAAAAAACAATAAACAATACCCCCTAAACAATAAGGGAGGGAAGGGAGGGTGACTGCCGTCAACGACTGCACTGTGCTACACCCCCCTCCCCAACCCACCTATATAGGAGGTGGCTCTGGTGCTTGATGTGGACCTTGCTCCACCTTCGGCGTCGCCCACTTCGGTGGCGCCGATAGCTGCGCCGGGCAGGCGGGCCACTCGGGCTGACCCTGGCAGACGGACCACTCGGGCTGGGCCGGAGGACAGGTGGGCCACTCGGGCTGGGCCGGAGGACAGGTGAGCCACTCGGGCTGGGCCGGAGGACAGGCGGACCACTCGGGCTGGTCCGGAGGACAGGTGGGCCACTCGGGCTGGGCCAGAGGACAGGCGGGCCACTCGGGCTGACCCTGGCAGACGGACCACTCGGGCTGGGCCGGAGGACAGGCGGGCCACTCGGGCTGGGCCGGAGGACAGGCGGGCCACTCGGGCTGGGCCGGAGGACAGGCGGGCCACTCGGGCTGGGCCGGAGGACAGGCGGGCCACTCTGGCTAGGCCGGAGGACAGGCGGGCCACTCTGGCTAGGCCGGAGGACAGGCGGGCCACTCTGGCTGGGCCGGAGGACAGACGGGCCACTCTGGCAGCTACGGGCAGTCGGGCCACTCTGGCAGCTCCGGGAAGTCGGGCCACTCTGGCAGCTCCGGGCAGACGGGCCACTCTGGCATCTCCGGGCAGACGGGCCACTCTGGCAACTCCTGACTGGCGGGCGGCTCTGGCGACTCCTGACTGGCGGGCGGCTCTGGCGACTCCTGAACTGGGGGGCGGCTCTGGTGACTCCGGACTGGCGGGCGGCTCTGGCGACTCCTGACTGGCGGGCGGCTCTGGCGACTCCTGACTGGCGGGCGGCTCTGGCGACTCCTGACTGGCGGGCGGCTCTGGCGACTCCTGACTGGCGGGCGGCTCTGGCGACTCTTGACTGGCTAGGTTGGGCTGACGCACTAGACGCTTGATGCGTGGGGCTGGTACTGGACGTGCCAGCCTGGAAACACGCACCTCCATGCTAGTGCGTTTAGCGGGAAACACCGGACCGTAGAGGCGCACTGGCGGTCTTGAGCGCAGGGTTGGCATCACCCCTTCGGCTCGATGCTCAATTCGCCCTGGCACCTGCGGGGCGCTGGTACTGTGCCTACCGGCCTGAATATCCCAGGCCTCACCACAGCCCCAACCCCAAAGCATGGGACCTGTCCAGTCTGTCTCTGCCCTACCAGGGTACGAGGAGCTGGCCTGGGGCTCCCTTCTCGCCCTGCCAAACAGCCCTTGTGCCCCCCCCAAAAAAATTATTGGGGCTGCCTCTGGGGCTCTACCTGCCTCCCAGGCAGGTTGTCACAGTGCACCCGTAATTGCTCCCATGTCCAGTCAATTCTCTCCTCCAATACTTCCAGCGACCAGGATGCCATCTCCTCCCGAGCGCGCTGCTTCCAATATTCCTCCTTTACTTGCCTCTGTCCTCTTCTCCGCTGCTTGGTCCTTTGGTGGTAGGAAGTTCTGTAACTTTTATCGTCGTGGTGTTGGAAGGAGGACCAAGGCGCAGCGGGAATGTGGATTCTCATATTTTTAATCAAAACACGAGAAAGCATCCACAGGGAAAAACAATAAACAATACTCACGACGACAGGAACAGTTTTGCAGGCACACAAAATGCAGTGCAAAAACATCTACCCACAACCCCAAAGAAAAACACACTACTATATAGGACGCCCAATCAAAGGCAACTCAATACACCTGCCTTCAATTGGGAGTCCAATCACCAACACAACACTTACACACAAAAAACCTGCCACGTCCTGACCAAAACTAATACAATTGCTCCCTCTGCTGGTCAGGACGTGACACCAGTACTCTAAATTATCCCATACCAGGGATGGAAGATGGAACAGTATAAATTATCCCATTATCCCATACCAGGGATGGAAGACAGAACAGTATAAATTATCCCATTATCCCATACCAGGGATGGAAGATGGAACAGTATAAATTATCCCATTATCCCATAACAGGGATGGAAGATGGAACAGTATAAATTATCTCATTATCCCATACCAGGGATGGAAGATGGAACAGTACTCTAAATTATCCCATTATCCCATACCAGGGATGGTAGATGGAACAGTACTCTAAATTATCCCATTATCCCATACCAGGGATGGAAGATGGAACAGTATAAATTATCCCATTATCCCATACCAGGGATGGAAGATGGAACAGTATAAATTATCTCATTATCCCATACCAGGGATGGAAGATGGAACAGTATAAATTATCCCATACCAGGGATGGAAGATGGAACAGTATAAATTATCCCATTATCCCATACCAGGGATGGAAGATGGAACAGTACTCTAAATTATCCCATTATCCCATACCAGGGATGGAAGATGGAACATTACTCTAAATTATCCCATTATCCCATACTAGGGATGGAAGATGGAACAGTATAAATTATCCCATTATCCCATACCAGGGATGGAAGATGGAACAGTACTCTAAATTATCCCATTATCCCATACTAGGGATGGAAGATGGAACAGTATAAATTATCCCATTATCCCATACCAGGGATGGAAGATGGAACAGTACTCTAAATTATCCCATTATCCCATACCAGGGAAGGAAAATGGAACAGTATAAATTATCCCATTATCCCATACCAGGGATGGAAGATGGAACAGTATAAATTATCCCATTATCCCATACTAGGGATGGAAGATGGAACAGTATAAATTATCCCATTATCCCATACCAGGGATGGAAGATGGAACAGTACTCTAAATTATCCCATTATCCCATACCAGGGATGGAAGATGGAACAGTACTCTAAATTATCCCATTATCCCATACCAGGGATGGTAGATGGAACATTACTCTAAATTATCTCATTATCCCATACCAGGGATGGAAGATGGAACAGTATAAATTATCCCATTATCCCATACCAGGGATGGAAGATGGAACAGTATAAATTATCCCATTATCCCATACCAGGGATGGTAGATGGAACAGTATAAATTATCCCATTATCCCATACCAGGGATGGAAGATGGAACAGAACTCTAAATTATCCCATTATCCCATACCAGGGATGGAAGATGGAACAGTATAAATTATCCCATTATCCCATACCAGGGATGGAAGATGGAACAGTATAAATTATCTCATTATCCCATACCAGGGATGGAAGATGGAACAGTATAAATTATCCCATACCAGGGATGGAAGATGGAACAGTATAAATTATCCCATTATCCCATACCAGGGATGGAAGATGGAACAGTACTCTAAATTATCCCATTATCCCATACCAGGGATGGAAGATGGAACAGTACTCTAAATTATCCCATTATCCCATACTAGGGATGGAAGATGGAACAGTATAAATTATCCCATTATCCCATACCAGGGATGGAAGATGGAACAGTATAAATTATCCCATTATCCCATACCAGGGATGGAAGATGGAACAGTACTCTAAATTATCCCATTATCCCATACCAGGGATGGAAAATGGAACAGTATAAATTATCCCATTATCCCATACCAGGGATGGAAGATGGAACAGTATAAATTATCCCATTATCCCATACTAGGGATGGAAGATGGAACAGTATAAATTATCCCATTATCCCATACCAGGGATGGAAGATGGAACAGTACTCTAAATTATCCCATTATCCCATACCAGGGATGGAAGATGGAACAGTACTCTAAATTATCCCATTATCCCATACCAGGGATGGAAGATGGAACAGTATAAATTATCCCATTATCCCATACCAGGGATGGAAGATGGAACAGTATAAATTATCCCATTATCCCATACCAGGGATGGTAGATGGAACAGTATAAATTATCCCATTATCCCATACCAGGGATGGAAGATGGAACAGAACTCTAAATTATCCCATTATCCCATACCAGGGATGGAAGATGGAACAGTATAAATTATCCCATACCAGGGATGGAAGATGGAACAGTATAAATTATCCCATTATCCCATACCAGGGATGGAAGATGGAACAGTTGTAAGGGTTGTCGTCATGGAGAGAAGACCAAGGCGCAGCGGGAATGTGGATACTCATATTTTTATCAAAACACGAGAAAGCATCCACAGGGAAAAACAATAAACAATACTCACGACGACAGGAACAGTTTTGCAGGCACACAAAATGCAGTGCAAAAACAACTACCCACAACCCCAAAGAAAAACACACACTACTATATAGGACTCCCAATCAAAGGCAACTCAACACACCTGCCTTCAATTGGGAGTCCAATCACCAACACAACACTTACACACAAAAACCCTGCCACGTCCTGACCAAAACTAATACAATTGCTCCTTCTGCTGGTCAGGACGTGACAGTACCCCCCCCTCAAGGTGCAGACCCCGGAATGCACCTTAAAAAAAAAAACACAAAAAATCCCCAATACCACAACAAAAAACAATAAACAATACCCCCTAAACAATAAGGGAGGGAAGGGAGGGTGACTGCCGTCAACGACTGCACTGTGCTACACCCCCCTCCCCAACCCACCTATATAGGAGGTGGCTCTGGTGCTTGATGTGGACCTTGCTCCACCTTCGGCGTCGCCCACTTCGGTGGCGCCGATAGCTGCGCCGGGCAGACGGGCCACTCGGGCTGACCCTGGCAGACGGACCACTCGGGCTGGGCCGGAGGACAGGTGGGCCACTCGGGCTGGGCCGGAGGACAGGTGGGCCACTCGGGCTGGGCCGGAGGACAGGCGGACCACTCGGGCTGGTCCGGAGGACAGGTGGGCCACTCGGGCTGGGCCAGAGGACAGGCGGGCCACTCGGGCTGACCCTGGCAGACGGACCACTCGGGCTGGGCTGGAGGACAGGCGGGCCACTCGGGCTGGGCCGGAGGACAGGCGGGCCACTCGGGCTGGGCCGGAGGACAGGCGGGCCACTCGGGCTGGGCCGGAGGACAGGCGGGCCACTCTGGCTAGGCCGGAGGACAGGCGGGCCACTCTGGCTAGGCCGGAGGACAGGCGGGCCACTCTGGCTGGGCCGGAGGACAGACGGGCCACTCTGGCAGCTACGGGCAGTCGGGCCACTCTGGCAGCTCCGGGAAGTCGGGCCACTCTGGCAGCTCCGGGCAGACGGGCCACTCTGGCATCTCCGGGCAGACGGGCCACTCTGGCAACTCCTGACTGGCGGGCGGCTCTGGCGACTCCTGACTGGCGGGCGGCTCTGGCGACTCCTGAACTGGGGGGCGGCTCTGGTGACTCCGGACTGGCGGGCGGCTCTGGCGACTCCTGACTGGCGGGCGGCTCTGGCGACTCCTGACTGGCGGGCGGCTCTGGCGACTCCTGACTGGCGGGCGGCTCTGGCGACTCCTGACTGGCGGGCGGCTCTGGCGACTCTTGACTGGCTAGGTTGGGCTGACGCACTAGACGCTTGATGCGTGGGGCTGGTACTGGACGTGCCAGCCTGGAAACACGCACCTCCATGCTAGTGCGTTTAGCGGGAAACACCGGACCGTAGAGTAGTAGAATAGTGGAGGCAGCTCCTGGTGTTGAAGTGGTGCTGGAATAGTGGAGGCAGCTCCTGGTGTTGAAATGGTGGTGGAGTAGTGGAGGCAGCTCCTGGTGTTGACATGGTGCTGGAATAGTGGAGGTGGCTCCTGTTGTTGAAGTGGTGCTGGAATAGTGGAGGCAGCTCCTGGTGTTGAAATGGTGCTGGAATAGTGGAGGCAGCTCCTGGTTTTGAAGTGGTGCTGGAATAGTGGAGGCAGTTCCTGGTGTTGACATGGTGCTGGAATAGTGGAGGCAGCTCCTGGTGTTGAAGTGGTGCTGGAATAGTGGAGGCAGCTACTGTTGTTGAAGTGGTGCTGGAGTAGTGGAGGCAGGTCCTGGTGTTGATATGGTGCTGGATAGTGGAGGCAGCTCCTGGTGTTGAAGTGGTGCTGGAATAGTGGAGGCAGCTCCTGTTGTTGAAATGGTGTTTGAATAGTGGAGGCAGCTCCTGGTGTTGAAGTGGTGCTGGAATAGTGGAGGCAGCTACTGTTGTTGAAGTGGTGCTGGAATAGTGGAGGCAGGTCCTGGTGTTGAAATGGTGCTGGAATAGTGGAGGCAGCTCCTGTTGTTGAAGTGGTGCTGAAATAGTGGAGGCAGCTCCTGGTGTTGAAATGGTGCTGGAGTAGTGGAGGCAGCTCCTGGTGTTGAAGTGGTGCTGGAATAGTGGAGGCAGCTACTGTTGTTGAAGTGGTATTGGAATAGTGGAGGCAGCTCCTGTTGTTGAAGTGGTGCTGGAACAGTGGAGGCAGCTCCTGTTGTTGAAATGGTGCTGGATTAGTGGAGGCAGCTCCTGTTGTTGACATGGTCCTGGAATAGTAGAGGCAGCTCCTGTTGTTGAAATGGTGCTGGAATAGTGGAGGCAGCTCCTGTTGTTGAAATGGTGCTGGAATAGTGGAGGCAGCTCCTGTTGTTGACATGGTGCTGGAATAGTGGAGGCAGCTACTGTTGTTGAAGTGGTATTGGAATAGTGGAGGCAGCTCCTGTTGTTGAAGTGGTGCTGGAACAGTGGAGGCAGCTCCTGGTGTTGAAATGGTGCTGGATTAGTGGAGGCAGCTCCTGTTGTTGACATGGTCCTGGAATAGTAGAGGCAGCTCCTGTTGTTGAAATGGTGCTAAAATAGTGGAGGCAGCTCCTGTTGTTGAAATGGTGCTGGAATAGTGGAGGCAGCTCCTGTTGTTGACATGGTGCTGGAATAGTGGAGGCAGCTCTTGATGTTGAAGTGGTGCTGGAGTAGTGGAGGCAGGTCCTGGTGTTAACATGGTGCTGGAATAGTGGAGGCAGGTCCTGGTGTTGAAGTGGTGCTGGATGGGTGGAGGCAGCTCCTGGTGTTGACATGGTGCTGGAATAGTGGAGGCAGCTCCTGGTGTTTACATGGTGCTGGA
>NW_021823195.1:267175-317175 GCF_901001165.1 Salmo trutta
CCTTGGCAGGAACTAATGGGGATCCATAATAAACCCCAGGAAGAGTAGCTGCTGCCTTGGCAGGAACTAATGGGGATCTATAATAAACCCCAGGAAGAGTAGCCGCTGCCTTGGCAGGAACTAATGGGGATCCATAATAAACCCCAGGAAGAGTAGCTGCTGCCTTGGCAGGAACTAATGGGGATCCATAATAAACCCCAGGAAGAGTAGCTGCTGCCTTGGCAGGAACTAATGGGGATCCATAATAAACCCCAGGAAGAGTAGCTGCTGCCTTGGCCGGAACTAATGGGGATCCTTAATTAATACATACACAGACACACATAAGCACACATGCATTTTCTCCCAGTCACAGTCCTCACTGCACTCGGTGTGTAATGTGCAGATCCAGCAGCAGCACCCTGATGTGAAGGAGAAGTATCTGGCAGAGTACTGTTTCTCTGGGAGCTACATCCTGTCTCTACTGACTGACGGATACAACTTCACCTCAGACACATGGACAGACATCACGTTCATCAAGAAGGTCAGACACACACACCTGGCAATATAAACCGGCCTGTAGGAACATGTTATCTGAGAGCTGATGACTGTTAAGAGTCGGTATGTTCTTAGTAGTTAAATATGCATTTAGGGTTAGGGGTTAGGGGTTAGGGTTAGGGGTTAGGGTTAGGGTTAGGGTCAGGGGTTAGGGGTTAGGGTTAGGGTTAGGGTTAGGGGTTAGGGGTTAGGGGTTATTGTATAAACAGGTTATCTGATAGCTGATGACTGTTAAGAGTTGGTATGTTGTTAGTTGTTAAATATGCATTTAGGGTTAGGGGTTAAGGGTTAGGGTTAGGGGTTAGGGTTAGGGGTTATGGTTAGGGGTTAGGGTTAGACTATATACAGGGTCAGTAGATACAGTATGTATAGGGACCAGGGGACTATATACAGGGTCAGTAGATACAGTATGTATAGGGGTCAGGGGACTATATACAGGGTCAGTAGATACAGTATGTATAGGGGCCAGGGGACTATATACAGGGTCAGTAGATACAGTATGTATAGGGGCCAGGGGACTATATACAGGGTCAGTAGATACAGTATGTATAGGGACCAGGGGACTATATACAGGGTCAGTAGATACAGTATGTATAGGGACCAGGGGACTATATACAGGGTCAGTAGATACAGTATGTATAGGGGTCAGGGGACTATATACAGGGTCAGTAGATACAGTATGTATAGGGACCAGGGGACTATATACAGGGTCAAGAGATACAGTATGTATACGGGCCAGGGTACTATATACAGGGTCAGGAGATACAGTATGTATAGGGACCAGGGGACTATATACAGGGTCAGTAGATACAGTATGTATAAGGGCCAGGGGACTATATACAGGGTCAGTAGATACAGTATGTATAGGGGTCAGGGGACTATATACAGGGTCAGTAGATACAGTATGTATAGGGAACAGGGGACTATATACAGGGTCAGTAGATACAGTATGTATAGGGACCAGGGGACTATATACAGGGTCAGGAGATACAGTATGTATAGGGGTCAGTGGACTATATACAGGGTCAGTAGATACAGTATGTATAGGGAACAGGGGACTATATACAGGGTCAGTAGATACAGTATGTATAGGGAACAGGGGACTATATACAGGGTCAGTAGATACAGTATGTATAGGGGTCAGGGGACTATATACAGGGTCAGTAGATACAGTATTTATAGTGGTCGGGGACTATATACAGGGTCAGTAGATACAGTATGTATAGGGACCAGGGGACTATATACAGGGTCAGTAGATACAGATTTATAGGGACCAGGGGACTATACACAGGGTCAGTAGATACAGTATGTATAGGGACCAGGGGACTATATACAGGGTCAGTAGATACAGTATGTATAGGGACCAAGGGACTATATACAGGGTCAGTAGATACAGTATGTATAGGGACCAGGGGACTATATACAGGGTCAGTAGATACAGTATGTATAGGGACCAGGGGACTATATACAGGGTCAGTAGATACAGTATGTATAGGGGCCAGGGGACTATATACAGGGTCAGTAGATACAGTATGTATAGGGGCCAGGGGACTATATACAGGGTCAGTAGATACAGTATGTATAGGGACCAGGGGACTATATACAGGGTCAGGAGATACAGTATGTATAGGGACCAGGGGACTATATACAGGGTCAGTAGATACAGTATGTATAGGGACCAGGGGACTATATACAGGGTCAGTAGATACAGTATGTATACGGGCCAGGGGACTATATACAGGGTCAGTAGATACAGTATGTATCGGGGGAAGGTGACTATATACAGGGTCAGTAGATACAGTATGTATAGGGGCCAGGGTACTATATACAGGGTCAGTAGATACAGTATATATAGGGACCAGGGCACTATATACACGGTCAGTAGATACAGTATGTATAGGGGGAAGGTGACTAGGCATCAGGATATATGATCAACAGAGTAGGTGCATTGTATTTATTTCCCTTTTGTACATTAACCATTTGTACATCAATACAACACTGCTCAAAAAAATAAAGGGAACACTAAAATAACACATCCTAGATCTGAATGAATGAAATAATCTTATGAAATACTTTTTTCTTTACATAGTTGAATGTGCTGAGAACAAAATCAAACAAAAATAATCAATGGAAATCCAATTTATCAACACATGGAGGTCTGGATGTAAGGTTTGTCATGGAGAGAAGACCAAGTCGCAGCGGGAATGTGGATACTCATAGTTTTTTAATAAACAAAAGTAAAGCATCCACAGGGAAAACAATAAATGATACTCACGACAGCAACAGTTTTGCAGGCTATACAAACGCAGTGCAAAAACAACTACCCACAACCCCAAAGAAAAACACACACTCCTATATAGGACTCCCAATCAAAGGCAACTCAACACACCTGCCTTCAATTGGGAGTCCAATCACCCACACAACATTTAACAAACGCAAACCCCCTGCCACATCCTGACCAAGACTAACACAATTATGCCCTCTGCTGGTCAGGACGTGACACTGGATTTGGAGTCACACTCAAAATTAAAGTGGAAAACCACACTACAGGCTGATCCAACTTTGATGTAATGTCCTTAAAACAAGTCAAAATGAGGCTCAGTAGTGTGTGTGGCCTCCATGTGCCTGTATGACCTCCCTACAACGCCTGGGCATGCTCCTGATGAGGTGGCGGATGGTCTCCTGAGGGATCTCCTCCCAGACCTGGACTAAAGCATCCGCCAACTCCTGGACAGTCTGTGGTGCAACGTGGCGTTGGTGGATGGAGCGAGACATGATGTCCCAGATGTGCTCAATTGGATTCAGGTCTGGGGAACGGGCGGGCCAGTCCATAGCATCAATGGACTGGCCCAAGATGAGATCCTCAGACCTCTTGTGAGACCATATGCTGGTGAGGTTGGCCCTGGGTTCCTCCTAATGCAAGACAATGCTGGACTGTCCCGAGATGAGATCCTCAGACCCCTTGTGAGACCTCTTGCAGGAACTGCTGACACACTCCAGCCACATGAGGTCTATCATTGTCTTGCATTAGGAGGAACCCAGGGCCAACCGCACCAGCATATGGTCTCACAAGGGGTCTGAGGATCTCATCTCGGTACCTAATGGCAGTCAGGCTACCTCTTGCGAGCACATGGAGGGCTGTGGGGCCCCCCAAAGAAATGCCACCCCACACCATGACTGACCCACCGCCAAACCGGTCATGCTGGAGGATGTTGCAGGAAGCAGAACGTTCTCCACGGCGTCTCCAGACTCTGTCACGTCTGTCACATGTGCTCAGTGTGAACCTGCTTTCATCTGTGAAGAGCACAGGGCGCCAGTGGCGAATTTGCCAATCTTGGTGTTCTCTGGCAAATACCAAACATCCTGCACGGTGTTGGGCTGTAAGCACAACCCCCACCTGTGGACGTCGAGCCCTCATACCACCCTCATGGAGTCTGTTTCTGACCGTTTGAGCAGACACATGCATATTTGTGGCCTGCTGGAGGTCATTTTGCAGGGCTCTGGCAGTGCTCCTCCTGCTCCTCCTTGCACAAAGGCGGAGGTAGCGGTCCTGCTGCTGGGTTGTTGCCCTCCTACGGCCTCCTCCATGTCTCCTGATGTACTGGCCTGTCTCCTGGTAGCGCCTCCATGCTCTGAACACTACATTGACAGACACAGCAAACCTTCTTGCCACAGCTCCCATTGATGTGCCGTCCTGGATGAGCTGCACTACCTGAGCCACTTGTGTGGGTTGTAGACTACGTCTCATGCTACCACTAGAGTGAAAGCACTGCCAGCATTCAAAAGTGACCAAAACATCAGCCAGGAAGCATAGGAACTGAGAAGTGGTCTGTGGTCACCACCTGCAGAAACACTCCTTTATTGGGGGTGTCTTGCTAATTGCCTATAATTTCCACCTGTTGGCTATTCCATTTGCACAACAGCATGTGAAATGTATTGTCAATCAGTGTTGCTTCCTAAGTGGACAGTTTGATTTCAGATTTCACAGAAGTGTGATTGACTTGGAGTTACATTGTGTTGTTTAAGTGTTCCCTTTATTTTTTTGAGCAGTGTATATGAAGTGTGTGTGTGTGTGTGTGTGTGTGTGTGTGTGTGTGTGTGTGTGTGTGTGTGTGTGTGTGTGTGTGTGTGTGTGTGTGTGTGTGTGTGTGCAAAGAGTCCAGTGAGTGTTCATAGAGTCAGTGAAGAAATAAAAATAAATACAGTGAAGACAGATAGGAGATAGTCCTGTAGCCATTCTGTTATCTGTTTATCAGTCTAATGGTTTGGGGATAGGAGATAGTCCTGTAGCCATTCTGTTATCTGTTTATCAGTCTAATGGCTTGGGGACAGGAGATAGTCCTGTATCCATTCTGTTATCTGTTTATCAGTCTAATGGTTTGGGGATAGGAGATAGTCCTGTAGCCATTCTGTTATCTGTTTATCAGTCTAATGGTTTGGGGATAGGAGATAGTCCTGTATCCATTCTGTTATCTGTTTATCAGTCTAATGGTTTGGGGATAGGAGATAGTCCTGTAGCCATTCTGTTATCTGTTTATCAGCTTAATGGTTTGGGGATAGGAGATAGTCCTGTATCCATTCTGTTATCTGTTTATCAGTCTAATGGTTTGGGGATAGGAGATAGTCCTGTAGCCATTCTGTTATCTGTTTATCAGTCTAATGGTTTGGGGATAGGAGATAGTCCTGTATCCATTCTGTTATCTGTTTATCAGTCTAATGGTTTGGGGATAGGAGATAGTCCTGTAGCCATTCTGTTATCTGTTTATCAGTCTAATGGCTTGGGGATAGGAGATAGTCCTGTAGCCATTCTGTTATCTGTTTATCAGTCTAATGGTTTGGGGATAGAAGCTGTTCAGGAGCTTGTTAGTGTGAGACTTGATGCTCCGGAAGCAGAGAGAAAAGTCAATGGCTTGGGTGGCTGGAGTCTAACAATTTTCCAGGCCTTCTTTTGACACCGCCTGTTA
Source organism: Salmo trutta (assembly GCF_901001165.1). Lineage (NCBI taxonomy): Eukaryota > Metazoa > Chordata > Actinopteri > Salmoniformes > Salmonidae > Salmo > Salmo trutta. The sequence continues at coordinate 272,674 of NW_021823195.1, forward strand.
TAGAGGTTCTTGATGGCAGGGAGCCCCAGGGATGTACTGGGCCGTACTCACCACCCTCTGTAGAGGTCCTGGATGGCAGGGAGCCCCAGGGATGTACTGGGCCGTACTCACCACCCTCTGTAGAGGTCCTGGATGGCAGGGAGCCCCAGGGATGTACTGGGCCGTACTCACCACCCTCTGTAGAGGTCCTGGATGGCAGGGAGCCCCAGGGATGTACTGGGCCGTACTCACCACCCTCTGTAGAGGTCCTGGATGGCAGGGAGCCCCAGTGATGTACTGGGCCGTACTCACCACCCTCTGTAGAGGTCCTGGATGGCAGGGAGACTCAGTGACGTACTGGGCCGTACTCACCACCCTCTGTAGAGGTCCTGGATGGCAGGGAGACCCAGTGACGTACTGGGCCGTACTCACCACCCTCTGTAGAGGTCCTGGATGGCAGGGAGCCCCAGGGATGTACTGGGCCGTACTCACCACCCTCTGTAGAGGTCCTAGATGGCAGGGAGCCCCAGGGATGTACTGGGCCGTACTCACCACCCTCTGTAGAGGTCCTGGATGGCAGGGAGCCCCAGGGATGTACTGGGTCGTACTCACCACCCTCTGTAGAGGTCCTGGATGGCAGGGAGCCCCAGGGATGTACTGGGCCGTACTCACCATCCTCTGTAGAGGTCCTGGATGGCAGGGAGCCCCAGGGATGTACTGGGCCGTACTCACCACCCTCTGTAGCGCTATGCGATCAAATGCGGTGCAGTTGCAGTTCCTGTTTATGTATCAGTTTTCCTTCTTCCTTCTGAAGATCCTTTAGATTCTAAACAACAATATAAACGCAACATGTAGTGTTGGTCCCATGTTTCATCAGCTGACATTTTGTGCACAAAATTGTTTACATATGTTAGTGAGCATTTCTCCTTTGCCAAGATAATCCATCCACCTGACAAGTGTGGCATATCAAGAAGCTGATTCAACAGCATTATCATTACAAGAAAAACGAAATGCATGCTCTTCAACCGATCACTGCCCGCACCCGCCCGCCCGTCCAGCATCACTACTCTGGACGGTTCTGACTTAGAATTTGTGGACAACTGCAAAATACCTGGGTGTCTGGTTAGACTGTAAACTCTCCTTCCAGACTCACATCAAACATATCCAATCCAAAATGAAATCTAGAATCTGCATCCTATTTCGCAACAAAGCCTCCTTCACTCATGCTGCAAAACATACCCTCGTAAAAGACTATCCTACCGATCCTCGACTGCGGCAATGTCATTTCCAAAATAGCCTCCAACACTCTACTCAAAAAACTGGATGCAGTCTATCACAGTGCCACCCGTTTTGTCACCAAAGCCCCATAACATATACTACCCAGCACTGCGACCTGTACTCTCTCGTTGGTTGGCCCTCACTTCATATTCGTCGCCAAACCCACTGGCTCCAGGTCATCTATAAGTCTTTGCTAGGTAAAGTCCCCCCTTATCTCAGCTCACTGATCACCATAGCAGCACCCACCCGTAGCACGCGCTCCAGCAGGTATATTTCACTGGTCATCCCCAAAGCCAACTCCTCCTTGGGCCGCCTTTCCTTCCAGTTCTCTGCTGCCAATGACTGGAACAAATTGCAAAAATCACTAAAGCTGGAGTCTTATATCTCCCTCTCTAACTATAAGCATCAGCTGTCTATCACTCAAGTGTTTAATTGCTAAATTGTAATTATTTTGCCACTATGGCCTATGTAATCATACTAAATTTGCACACACTGTATATAGATTTTTCTATTCTGTTATTGACTGTGCGCTTGTTTAATCCACGTGTAACTCTGTGTTGTTTGTGTCGCACTGCTTTGCTTTATCTTGGCCACGTCACAATTGTAAATGAGAACTTGTTCTCAACTGGCCTACCTGGTTAAATAAAGGTGAAAGGTGCTGGGGAGAATAAAAGACCAATCTAAAATATGCAGTTTTGTCACACAATACAATTCCACAGATGTCTCAAGTTTTGAGGGAGCAATTGGCATGCGTCTGCAGGAATGTCCACCAGAGCTGTTGCCAGAGAATTGAATGTTCATTTCTCTAACATAAGCTGCCTTCAACGTCGTTTTCGAGGATTTGGCAGTACGTCCGGCCTCACAACCGCAGACCACATGTATGGCGTCATGTGAGCGAGCGGTTTGCTGATGTCAACGTTGTGAACAGAGCCCAACATGGTGGTGGTGGAGTTATCGATGTCAATTTGAATGCAGAGAGATGCCGTCCTGAGGCCCATTGGAACCCACCGCCATCACCTCATATTTCAGCATGATAATGCACCGCCTCATTTCGCAAGGATCTCTACACAATTCCTGGAAGCTGAAAATGTCCCAGTTCTTCCATGGCCTGCATACTCACCAGACATGTCAACCATTAAGCACATTTGTGATGCTCTGGATCGACGTGTACGACAGCGTGTTTCAGTTCCCGACAAATATCCAGCATCTTCGCCCAGCCATTGAAGAGGAGTGGGACAACATTCCACAGGCCACAATCAACACCCTGATCAACTCTATGTGAAGGAGATGTGTAGCGCTGTATGAGTCAGATGGTGGTCACATCAGATACTGACTGGTTTTCTGATCCTCTTCCCTGCCTTTTTTTAAGGTATCTTTGACCAACAGATGCATATCTGTACTCCCAGGCATGTGAAATCCATAGAAGAGGGCCTAATGAATTTTATTAATTATATGAACTGTAACTCAATAAAATCTTGGAAATTGTTGCATGTTTCATTTATATTTTTGTTCAGCATATATCCTGAATCTGGTAATGAATGGTGTGGCTGTTGAACAAGTTGAGGAGGCTAAATTACTTGGCGTTACCTTAGATTGTAAACGATCATGGTCAAAGGATTCAACGGTTGTAAAGATGGGAAGAGGTCTGTGTAGGCTGTGTGTATGTATCGATGTGTAGGCTATGTGGATGTATTGATGTGTAGGCTGTGTGGATGTATTGATGTGTGGGCTGTGTGGATGTATTGATGTGTGGGCTGTGTGGATGTATGGATGTGTAGGCTGTGTGGATGTATTGATGTGTAGGCTGTGTGAATGTATTGATGTGTAGGCTGTGTGGATGTATTGATGTGTAGGCTGTGTGGATGTATTGATGTGTAGGCTGTGTGGATGTATTGATGTGTAGGCTGTGTGGATGTATTGATGTGTAGGCTGTGTGGATGTATTGATGTGTAGGCTGTGTGGATGTATTGATGTGTGGGCTGTGTGGATGTATTGATGTGTGGGCTGTGTGGATGTATTGATGTGTGGGCTATGTGTATGTATCGATGTGTAGGCTGTGTGGATGTATTGATGTGTGGGCTGTGTGTATGTATCGATGTGTAGGCTGTGTGGATGTATTGATGTGTAGGCTGTGTGGATGTATTGATGTGTAGGCTGTGTGGATGTATTGATGTGTAGGCTGTGTGGATGTATTGATGTGTGGGCTGTGTGGATGTATTGATGTGTAGGCTGTGTGGATGTATTGATGTGTAGGCTGTGTGGATGTATTGATGTGTAGGCTGTGTGGATGTATTGACGTGTAGGCTGTGTGGATGTATGGATGTGTAGGCTGTGTGGATGTATTGATGTGTGGGCTGTGTGTATGTATCGATGTGTAGGCTGTGTGGATGTATTGATGTGTGGGCTGTGTGTATGTATCGATGTGTAGGCTTTGTGGATGTATTGATGTGTAGGCTGTGTGGATGTATTGATGTGTAGGCTGTGTGGATGTATTGATGTGTAGGCTGTGTGGATGTATTGATGTGTAGGCTGTGTGGATGTATTGATGTGTAGGCTGTGTGGATGTATTGATGTGTAGGCTGTGTGGATGTATTGATGTGTAGGCTGTGTGGATGTATTGATGTGTGGGCTGTGTGGATGTATTGATGTGTGGGCTGTGTGGATGTATTGATGTGTGGGCTATGTGTATGTATCGATGTGTAGGCTGTGTGGATGTATTGATGTGTGGGCTGTGTGTATGTATTGATGTGTGGGCTGTGTGTATGTATCGATGTGTAGGCTGTGTGGATGTATTGATGTGTAGGCTGTGTGGATGTATTGATGTGTAGGCTGTGTGGATGTATTGATGTGTAGGCTGTGTGGATGTATTGATGTGTGGGCTGTGTGGATGTATTGATGTGTAGGCTGTGTGGATGTATTGATGTGTAGGCTGTGTGGATGTATTGACGTGTAGGCTGTGTGGATGTATTGACGTGTAGGCTGTGTGGATGTATGGATGTGTAGGCTGTGTGGATGTATTGATGTGTGGGCTGTGTGTATGTATCGATGTGTAGGCTGTGTGGATGTATTGATGTGTGGGCTGTGTGTATGTATCGATGTGTAGGCTTTGTGGATGTATTGATGTGTAGGCTGTGTGGATGTATTGATGTGTAGGCTGTGTGGATGTATTGATGTGTGGGCTGTGTGGATGTATTGATGTGTAGGCTGTGTGTATGTATCGATGTGTAGGCTGTGTGGATGTATTGATGTGTAGGCTGTGTGGATGTATTGATATGTAGGCTGTGTGGATGTATTGATGTGTAGGCTGTGTGGATGTATTGATGTGTAGGCTGTGTGGATGTATTGATGTGTAGGCTGTGTGGATGTATTGATGTGTGGGCTGTGTGGATGTATTGATGTGTGGGCTGTGTGGATGTATTGATGTGTAGGCTGTGTGGATGTATTGATGTGTAGGCTGTATGGATGTGTAGGCTGTGTGGATGTGCAGGCTGTGTGGATGTATTGATGTGTAGGCTGTGTGTATATATTGATATGTAGGCTTTGTGGATGTATTGATGTGTAGGCTGTGTGGATGTATTGATGCGTAGGCTGTGTGGATGTATTGATGTGTAGGCTGTGTGGATGTATTGATGTATAGGCTGTGTGGATGTATTGATGTGTGGGCTGTGTGGATGTATTGATGTGTGGGCTGTGTGGATGTATTGATGTGTGGGCTGTGTGGATGTGTAGGCTGTGTGGATGTATTGATGTGTAGGCTGTGTGGATGTATTGATGTGTAGGCTGTATGGATGTGTAGGCTGTGTGGATGTGTAGGCTGTGTGTATGTATTGATATGTAGGCTGTGTGTATGTATTGATATGTAGGCTGTGTGGATGTATTTATGTGTAGGCTGTGTGGATGCATTGATGTGTGGGCTGTGTGGATGTATTGATGTGTAGGCTGTGTGGATGTATTGATGTGTAGGCTGTATGGATGTGTAGGCTGTGTGGATGTATTGATGTGTAGGCTGTGTGGATGTATGGATGTGTAGGCTATGTGGATGTATAGATGTGTAGGCTGTGTGGCTGTATTGATGTGTGGGCTGTGTGGATGTATGGATGTGTAGGCTGTGTGGATGTATTGATGTGTGGGCTGTGTGGATGTATTGATGTGTAGGCTGTGTGGATGTATTGATGTGTGGGCTGTGTGGATGTATTGATGTGTGGGCTGTGTGGATGTATTGCTGTGTGGGCTGTCTGGCTGTATTGATGTGTGGGCTGTGTGGATGTATTGATGTGTAGGCTGTGTGGATGTATTGATGTGTGGGCTGTGTGGATGTATTGATGTGTGGGCTGTGTGGATGTATTGATGTGTAGGCTGTGTGGATGTATTGATGTGTGGGCTGTGTGGATGTATTGATGTGTGGGCTGTGTGGATGTATTGATGTGTGGGCTGTGTGGATGTATTGATGTGTAGGCTGTGTGGATGTATTGATGTGTAGGCTGTGTGGATGTATTGATGTGTAGGCTGTGTGGATGTATTGATGTGTGGGCTGTGTGGATGTATTGATGTGTGGGCTGTGTGGATGTATTGATGTGTAGGCTGTGTGGATGTATTGATGTGTAGGCTGTATGGATGTGTAGGCTGTGTGGATGTGCAGGCTGTGTGGATGTATTGATGTGTAGGCTGTGTGTATATATTGATATGTAGGCTTTGTGGATGTATTGATGTGTAGGCTGTGTGGATGTATTGATGCGTAGGCTGTGTGGATGTATTGATGTGTAGGCTGTGTGGATGTATTGATGTATAGGCTGTGTGGATGTATTGATGTGTGGGCTGTGTGGATGTATTGATGTGTGGGCTGTGTGGATGTATTGATGTGTGGGCTGTGTGGATGTGTAGGCTGTGTGGATGTATTGATGTGTAGGCTGTGTGGATGTATTGATGTGTAGGCTGTATGGATGTGTAGGCTGTGTGGATGTATTGATGTGTAGGCTGTGTGTATGTATTGATATGTAGGCTGTGTGGATGTATTTATGTGTAGGCTGTGTGGATGCATTGATGTGTGGGCTGTGTGTATGTATTGATGTGTAGGCTGTGTGGATGTATTGATGTGTAGGCTGTATGGATGTGTAGGCTGTGTGGATGTATTGATGTGTAGGCTGTGTGGATGTATGGATGTGTAGGCTATGTGGATGTATAGATGTGTAGGCTGTGTGGCTGTATTGATGTGTGGGCTGTGTGGATGTATGGATGTGTAGGCTGTGTGGATGTATTGATGTGTGGGCTGTGTGGATGTATTGATGTGTAGGCTGTGTGGATGTATTGATGTGTGGGCTGTGTGGATGTATTGATGTGTGGGCTCTGTGGATGTATTGCTGTGTGGGCTGTCTGGCTGTATTGATGTGTGGGCTGTGTGGATGTATTGATGTGTAGGCTGTGTGGATGTATTGATGTGTGGGCTGTGTGGATGTATTGATGTGTGGGCTGTGTGGATGTATTGATGTGTAGGCTGTGTGGATGTATTGATGTGTGGGCTGTGTGGATGTATTGATGTGTGGGCTGTGTGGATGTATTGATGTGTGGGCTGTGTGGATGTATTGATGTGTAGGCTGTGTGGATGTATTGATGTGTGTGTGTGTGTGTGTGTGTGTGTGTGTGTGTGTGTGTGTGTGTGTGTGTGTGTGTGTGTGTGTAGATTTCAGGTAGTGATGCAGGCTGGACGTTGGGCTACATGCTGAATCTGACCAATATGATTCCAGCCGAGGCTCCAGACACTCCTCCTCTTCCTCACGCTGGCTACGTCACCCTCCTCTTCTTCATCTCTCTCTTCCTCGTCTTCCTCTTCCTCCTCTTCCTCTGTCTCCGATTCCTGTGGCCGCGCTGCGACTCCCAGACACAGATGATATAGATACACTGGACACCATATGGACGTGTGTGTGTGTGTGTGTGTGTGTGTGTGTGCGTGCGTGCGTGCGTGCGTGCGTGCGCGTGCGTGCGTGTGTGTGTTGATTATGTGAACATGATGTTTAAATGTATCTCATGTTGTCATGCTTGTTATTCTCCAGTAAAGTTCAGATATATAAAACAAACTGACCTTACTGGCCGTCATTTACTGTCCCTCTGAAAGAATGTGCAAATGAAATACTCACCTGACATATTCAAATGATGTAAAAATGACGGATTGACTATATGAACAGGTTAATAACAGGTGTATAACAGGTGTATAACAGGTTAATAACAGGTGTATAACAGGTTAATAACAGGTGTATAACAGGTTAATAACAGGTGTATAACAGGTGTATAACAGGTTAATAACAGGTGTATAACAGGTTAATAACAGGTGTATAACAGGTGTATAACAGGTTAATAACAGGTGTATAACAGGTTTATAAAAGGTGTATAACAGGTTTATAGCAGGATTGTATTGACTATATTAACACGGGTCTTAACAAGCTGATAAGAGGTTTGTATTTACTTCATGAACAGGTTTATAACAGGTTTATAACAGGTTGTATTGACTATATGAACAGGTTAATAACAGGTTTATAACAGGTTTGTATTGACTATATGAACAGGTTTATAACAGGTTTGTATTGGCTATATGAACAGGTTTATAACAGGTTTGTATTGACTATATGAACAGGTTTATAACAGGTTTGTATTGACTATATGAACAGGTTTATAACAGGTTTGTATTGACTATATGAACAGGTTTATAACAGGTTTGTATTGACTATATGAACAGGTTAATAACAGGTTTTTATTGACTATATGAAAAGGTTTGTAACAGGCTTGTAATGACTATATGAACAGGTTTAGAACAGGTTTGTAACAGGTTTGTAACAGGTTTGTAATGACTATATGAACAGGTTTAGAACAGGTTTGTATTGACTATTAGAACAGGTTTATAACAGGTTCATAACAGGTTTGTATTGACTATATGAACAGGTTTAGAACAGGTTTGTATTGGCTATTAGAACAGGTTTAGAAGAGGTTTGTATTGACTATATGAACAAGGTTATAACAGGTTTGTATTGACTATATGAACAAGGTTATAACAGGTTTGTATTGACTATATGAACAGGTTTATAACAGGTTTGTATTGACGTTTATAACAGGTTTATAAATAAGTGTATGAGTTTTTTTATTGCCTATATGAACAAGTTTATAACAGGTTTGTACTGACTATATGAACAGGTTTATAACAGGTTTGTACTGACTATATGAACAGGTTTATAACAGGTTTGTACTGACTATATGAACAGGTTTATAACAGGTTTGTATTGACTATATGAACAGGTTTATAACATTTACATTTACATTTAAGTCATTTAGCAGACGCTCTTATCCAGAGCGACTTACAAATTGATGCATTCACCTTATGATATCCAGTGGAACAACCACTTTACAATAGTGCATCTAAATCTTTCTGGGGGGGGGGGGTTAGAAGGATTACTTTATCCTATCCTAGGTATTCCTTAAAGAGGTGGGGTTTCAGGTGTCTCCGGAAGGTGGTGATTGACTCCGCTGTCCTGGCGTCGTGAGGGAGCTTGTTCCACCATAGGGGTGCCAGAGCAGCGAACCGTTTTGACTGGGCTGAGCGGGAACTGTGCTTCCTCAGAGGTAGGGGGGCCAGCAGGCCAGAGGTGGATGAGCGCAGTGCCCTCGTTTGGATGTAGGGACTGATCAGAGCCTGAAGGTACGGAGGTGCCGTTCCCCTCACGGTTCCGAAGGCAAGCACCATGGTCTTGTAGCAGATGCGAGCTTCAACTGGAAGCTAGTGGAGAGAGTGGAGGAGCGGGGTGACGTGAGAGAACTTGGGAAGGTTGAACACCAGACGGGCTGCGGCGTTCTGGATGAGTTGTAGGGGTTTAATGGCACAGGCAGGGAGCCCAGCCAACAGCGAGTTGCAGTACTCCAGACGGGAGATGACAAGTGCCTGGATTAGGACCTGCGCCGCTTCCTGTGTGAGGCAGGGTCGTACTCTGCGAATGTTGTAGAGCATGAACCTACAGGATCGGGTCACCACCTTGATGTTAGTGGAGAACGACAGGGTGTTGTCCAGGGTCACGCCAAGGTTCTTAGCACTCTGGGAGGAGGACACAATGGAGTTGTCAACCGTGATGGCGAGATCATGGAACGTGCAGTCCTTCCCCGGGAGGAAGAGCAGCTCCGTCTTGCCGAGGTTCAGCTTGAGGTGGTGATCCGTCATCCACACTGATATGTCTGCCAGACATGCAGAGATGCGATTCGCCACCTGGTTGTCAGAAGGGGGAAAGGAGAAGATTAATTGTGTGTCGTCTGCATAGCAATGATAGGAGAGACCATGTGAGGATATGACAGAGCCAAGTGACTTGGTGTATAGCGAGAATAGGAGAGGGCCTAGAACAGAGCCCTGGGGGACACCAGTGGTGAGAGCACATGGTGCGGAGACAGATTCTCGCCACGCCACCTGGTAGGAGCGACCTGTCAGGTAGGACGCAATCCAAGCGTGGGCCGCGCCGGAGATGCCCAACTCGGAGAGGGTGGAGAGGAGGATCTGGTGGTTCACGGTATCAAAGGCAGCAAATAGGTCTAAAAGGATGAGAGCAGAGGAGAGAGAGTTAGCTTTAGCAGTGCGGAGAGCCTCCGTGACACAGAGAAGAGCAGTCTCAGTTGAGTGACCAGTCTTGAAACCTGACTGATTTCGATCAAGAAGGTCATTCTGAGAGAGATAGCAAGAGAGCTGGCCAAGGACCGCACGCTCAAGAGTTTTGGAGAGAAAAGAAAGAAGGGAAACTGGTCTGTAGTTGTTGACATCGGAGGGATCGAGTGTAGGTTTTTTGAGAAGGGGTGCAACTCTCGCTCTCTTGAGGACGGAAGAGACGTATCCAGTGGTCAAGGATGAGTTGATGAACGAGGTGAGATAAGGGAGAAGGTCTCCGGAAATGGTCTGGAGGAGAGAGGAGAGGATATGGTCAAGTGGGCAGGTTGTTGGGCGGCCGGCCGTCACAAGTCGCAAGATTTAATCTGGAGAGAGAGGGGAGAAAGAGGTCAAAGCATAGGGTAGGGCAATGTGAGCAGGACCAGTGGTAGAAAGTGGACCAGCGGTGTCGTTTGACTTAATTAACTTCTTGGGGCTATGTGGGACGTTAGCGTGCCACCCGTGGCGCACCCTATCAACAGCAGGTGCATTTCAAGAGCGGCAAATTTGAAACCAAATAAATGTCAAAATTCAAATTTCTCAAACATACAACTAACTTACAGCCTTTGAAAGATAAACATCTCCTTAATCTAACCACGTTTTCCGATTTCAAAAAGGTTTTACGGGGAAAGCATAAAGTTAGGTTATGTTAGGAGAGTACATTGACAATAGCTGTGTGTAGTGTATTGTCGATTCAAAGACAGGCGTCACCAAAACCATAAAATCAGCTAAAATTATGCACTAACCTTTTACAATCTCCATCAGATGACACTCCTAGGACATTATGTTAGACAATGCATGCATTTTTAGTTCTATCAAGTTCATATTTATATCTAAAAACAGCGTTTTACTATGGCGTTGATGTTCAGGAAATCGTTTCCCTCCAATACCGGCAGTCAAGTCATGACAACAAAATAATTAATTAATATTAGAAAACATTGGTAAAATATTATATTGTCTTTCAAAGAATTATAGATTTACATCTCTTGAACGCAATGGACTTGCCAGATTTAAAATTAACCTTACTGGGAAAATCACACTTTGCAATAATCTGAGCACTGCGCCAGAAAAATACGCATTGCGATACAGACTAACCGCCATGTTGGAGAGATCTAAAATCGAAAATACTATGTAAATAATCCATTACCTTTGATTCTCTTCATCAGATGTCACTTCCAAAGAATCCCAGGTCCATAACGAATGTAGTTTTGTTCAAAAAAGCTCATCATTTATGTCCAAAAACCTCTGTGTTGTAGCACATGATCTAAGCCAGCCGGACTTCACTTCACTTCAAGAACGGAAAAAATATATTTACGTTCGTTCAAACATGTCAAACGTTGTATCGCATAAATCATTAGGGCTTTTTTTTAACCAGAACATGAATAAAATTCAAGGCGGACCATTGGGTTCTCTTTTAAAACGTTTCGGAATGAGAGTACCCACCATCAACTCGAGCGCCAGGTGTCTAATGGGCCATCACGTTCCAAGGCTCTTCTTCAGTCAGATCTCACTGTAGAAGACTCAAAACACTTTGTAAAGGCTGGGGACATCTTGTGGAAGCAATAGGAAGTGCCAAAATATTCCTCAGCCCCTTTGTTTTTCAATGGTATAGGCTTAAAGTCAATTCAACACATCAGGTATCCACTTCCTGTCAGAATCTGTCTCAGGGTTTTGCCTGCCAAATGAGTTTGTTATACTCACAGACACCATTCAAACAGTTTTTGAAACTTTAGGGTGTTTTCTATCCATATATAATAAGTATATGCATATTGTAGTTACTGGGTAGGATTAGTAACCAGATTAAATCGGGTACATTTTTTTATCCAGCCGTGAAAATACTGCCCCCTATACCCTAACAGGTTAACAAACGAGGAGCGGATGTCGTCAACCTTCTTTTCAAAATGGTTGACAAAGTCATCCGCAGAGAGGGAGGAGGGGGGGAGGATTCAGGAGGGAGGAGAAGGTGGCAAAGAGCTTCCTAGGGTTAGAGGCAGATGCTTGGAATTTAGAGTGGTAGAAAGTGGCTTTAGCAGCAGAAACAGAAGAGGAAAATGTAGAGAGGAGAGAGTGAAAGGATGCCAGGTCCGCAGGGAGGCGAGTTTTCCTACATTTCCGCTCGGCTGCCCGGAGCCCTGTTCTGTGAGCTCGCAATGAGTCGTCGAGCCACGGAGCCGGAGGGGAGGACTGAGCCGGCCTGGAGGATAGGGGACATAGAGAGTCAAAGGATGCAGAAAGGGAGGAGAGGAGGGTTGAGGAGGCAGAGTCAGGAGATAGGTTGGAGAAGGTTTGAGCAGAGGGAAGAGATGATAGGATGGAAGAGGAGAGAGTAGCGGGAGAGAGAGAGCGAAGGTTGCGACGGCGCAATACCATCCGAGTAGGGGCAGAGTGAGAAGTGTTGGAGGAGAGCGAGAGGGAAAAGGATACAAGGTAGTGGTCGGAGACTTGGAGGGGAGTTGCAATGAGATTAGTGTAAGAACAGCATCTAGTAAAGGCAAGCGTATTGCCTGCCTTGTGAGTAGGGGGGGAAGGTGAGAGGGTGAGGTCAAAAGAGGAGAGGAGTGGAAAGAAGGAGGCAGAGAGGAATGAGTCAAAGGTAGACATGGGGAGGTTAAAGTCACCCAGAACTGTGAGAGGTGAGCCATCCTCAGGAAAGGAACTTATCAAGGCGTCAAGCTCATTGATGAACTCTCCAAGGGAACCTGGAGGGCGATAAATGATAAGGATGTTAAGCTTGAATGGGCTGGTAACTGTGACAGCATGGAATTCAAAGGAGGAGATAGACAGATGGGTCAGGGGAGAAAGAGAGAATGTCCACTTGGGAGAGATGAGGATTCCAGTGCCACCACCCCGCTGGCCAGATGCTCTCGGGGTATGTGAGAACACGTGGTCAGACGAGGAGAGAGCAGTAGGAGTAGCAGTGTTATCTGTGGTAATCCATGTTTCCGTCAGCGCCAAGAAGTCGAGGGACTGGAGGGTAGCATAGGCTGAGATGAACTCTGCCTTGTTGGCCGCAGACCGGCAGTTCCAGAGGCTACCGGAGACCTGGAACTCCACGTGGGTCGTGCGCGCTGGGACCACCAGGTTAGAGTGGCAGCGGCCACGCGGTGTGAAGCGTATGGCCTGTGCAGAGGAGAGAGAACAGGGATAGACAGACACATAGTTGACAGGCTACAGGAGAGGCTACGCTAATGCAAAGGAGATTGGAATGACAAGTGGACTACATGTCTCGAATGTTCAGAAAGTTAAGCTTACGTTGCAAAAATCTTATTGACTAAAATGATACAGTACTGCTGGCTGGTGAAGAAGGCTAGCTAGCAGTGGCTGCGTTGTTGACTTTGTATGAAAGTGTAGCTGGCTAGGTAACCTCGATAGTTTCAGTACTACAGCTTTATCATGATACAAAGGCAACTATGTAGCTAGCTAACGTAACACTAATCAAGACGTTCCTTTGTAATGTATTTAGTTTCTACAATGCTGCTCGTCGGTAAAAGTTGGCTAAGTTGGCTAGGTTTGGAAAATGGCGTCGCGGAGGACGAAAATAGCTGGCTAGCTAACCTCGATAATTACTCTAATCTACACAATTATCAAACTATGGCAAAGACAACTATGTAGCTAGCTAACACTACACTAATCAAATCGTTCCGTTGTAATGTATTAGTTTCTACAGTGCTGCTAGTCGGTAAAGGTTGGCTAGCTAGCAGTGGGTTTGATGTTGACTAGGTGTGTTGACTAAGTTTGGAGAACGGCGTCGCGGCGGACGAAAATAGCTGGCTAGCTAACCTCGATAATTACTCTAAAACTACACAATTATCTTAGATACAAAGACAGCAAAGACAACTGTGTAGCTAGCTAACACTACACTTATCAAATCGTTCCATTGTAATGTATTAGTTTCTACAGTGCTGCTAGTCGGTAGAAGTTGGCTAGCTAGCAGTGTTGACTAAGTCTGGAGAACGGCGTCGCGGCGGACAAAAATAGCTGGCTAGCTAACCTCGATAATTACTCTGAACTACACAATTATCTTTGATACAAAGACAGCTATGTAGCTAGCTAAAAATTGCTCAGATCAAACAAATCAAACCGTTGTAATGTAATGAAATGTAATATTACCTGCGGAGCGAAGTGCAGCACGACTACTCGCTCCAAACCAGGTTTGTATTGACTATATGAACAGGTTTATAACAGGTTTGTACTGACTATATGAACAGGTTTATAACAGGTTTGTATTGACTATATGAACAGGTTTATAACAGGTTTGTATTGACTATATGAACAGGTTTATAACAGGTTTGTATTGACTATATGAACAGGTTTATAACAGGTTTGTATTGACTATATGAACAGGTTTATAACAGGTTTGTATTGACTATATGAACAGGTTTATAACAGGTTTGTATTGACTATATGAACAGGTTTATAACAGGTTTGTATTGACTATATGAACAGGTTTATAACAGGTTTGTATTGACTATATGAACAGGTTTATAACAGGTTTGTATTGACTATATGAACAGGTTTATAACAGGTTTGTATTGACTATATGAACAGGTTTATAACAGGTTTGTACTGGACTATATGAACAGGTTTATAACAGGTTTGTATTGACTATATGAACAGGTTTATAACAGGTTTGTATTGACTATATGAACAGGTTTATAACAGGTTTGTATTGACTATATGAACAGGTTTATAACAGGTTTGTATTGACTATATGAACAGGTTTATAACAGGTTTGTATTGACTATATGAACAGGTTTATAACAGGTTTGTATTGACTATATGAACAGGTTTATAACAGGTTTGTACTGACTATATGAACAGGTTTATAACAGGTTTGTATTGACTATATGAACAGGTTTATAACAGGTTTGTATTGACTATATGAACAGGTTTATAACAGGTTTGTATTGACTATATGAACAGGTTTATAACAGGTTTGTATTGACTATATGAACAGGTTTATAACAGGTTTGTATTGACTATATGAACAGGTTTATAACAGGTTTGTACTGACTATATGAACAGGTTTATAACAGGTTTGTACTGACTATATGAACAGGTTTATAACAGGTTTGTACTGACTATATGAACAGGTTTATAACAGGTTTGTATTGACTATATGAACAGGTTTATAACAGGTTTGTATTGACTATATGAACAGGTTTATAACAGGTTTGTACTGACTATATGAACAGGTTTATAACATGTTTGTATTGACTATATGAACAGGTTTATAACAGGTTTGTATTGACTATATGAACAGGTTTATAACAGGTTTGTATTGACTATATGAACAGGTTTATAACAGGTTTGTATTGACTATATGAACAGGTTTATAACAGGTTTGTATTGACTATATGAACAATGTTATAACAGGTTTGTACTGACTATATGAACAGGTTTATAACAGGTTTGTACTGACTATATGAACAAGGTTATAACAGGTTTGTATTGACTATATGAACAGGTTTATAACAGGTTTGTATTGACGTTTATAACAGGTTTATAAATAAGTGTATGAGTTTTTTTATTGGCTATGTCGTGTCTTTGGGCACCATTAAACTGAAGACATGTTTTATCAAATAACTCCCTGTAATTATTATTACGCGATTAAACTGATTAATCGTTTAACGGTAATTAACTAGGAGATCGGGGCACCAAGGAAAATATTCAGATTACAAAGTTATAATTTTCCTAATATAACTTTCCTATATTATAACATTATATATTATATTATAGTATAGGCCGATTATCTTCTGGTTTAAATTGTGTATTTTACCTCGTCCAGTGTCATTCCAAACGTCGTAAATTGTTGTTATCTGCACGAACCCAGTCTTCACTAAGTCATCCATACATCAATTGTCTTAAAATCATTTATTTACTAAACTAAGTAATTCACAGAAAGCAAACAAACAGTAGTTATCATTACAAAGAAATGGTAGAGTAATGGTCCCTAGTGGGCTAAACCGGCATGGTGGCTTGTTAAACAAACAAAGGGGTTGGGGGCAGCGGAGAAGACACCACAGAGTTGATAAATATTAACAATTGATATGCTAATCCTTTGCACATGAATGCTCACTCATTTGGGAACAATTGCAATCACTATATATTTACGCTCAGTGTGTCGTCGGGATCCTTGTTGGAGAGGTCGTTCTGTTGGAGAGTTCCCTCTCTCTCTCTCTCTTTTGGTTAGAATGTTGCTTTCAAAGCGACATTCATTAATGTCGTTATAGAATGGATGTTTCGTCGGTCTTAGCGTTCAATGATACCGAATTTCTAGCTGCAGACTATTAATTAATATCAAAGACTTGTTATCATTCTGTCGGTATCGATAGTCTAAAAGTTTAACCACGTGGTATGGTTAAACTTCAGTAGAGGGATGCATGGTCAAACCTATTGGCCAACTCGTAATGGAGTGGAGGCCTGGTCTGATGAAATAAATTCTTGGTGGGGGTTTTATACTGAACATAGAAAAGCTTGTCACATGACGCCTTGTCCTGTCTGTGTCCCTGGGGGCGTGCCGATGACTTAGTTAAGCTTGGTACAGAAATACAATTCTCTCACATTAACATCAGTACATAGCATCTCAACATATTCCAAATAGCTTTATCCTTATTAATACATTTGATACAACCATTTAGATGTAAGTCCCATAGCTGAGGCTATTATATAACATTATTATGGTAATATGGCAATATTGTCTCTCATGGGTTTCATAAAATTGTACCAAGCGGACCAGTTCGTAGCTGGATTCTTCCCTGATCTTTTATACCTTCTCCAGAACATAAATGTTGATTGGTTCACCAATTCTGTGAGGTGGAAGAATCCTTTGTTCTCTCCATGAAAACACTCTGTCTCTTTACTGTGGCCTGTTAGGCAGGACATTCCCTTTGGGATTTACGACCGCCTTCACACAGCCTTGTGTCAGAAGTATAGAGGTCGGGGGATGGTGCATAGAAAACCCAGAGGGCAACGTCATGACAGCTATATGAACACGTTTATAACAGATTTGTACTGACTATATGAACAGGTTTATAACAGGTTTGTACTGACTATATGAACAGGTTTATAACAGGTTTGTATTGACAATATGAACAGGTTTATAACAGGTTTGTATTGACTATATGAACAGGTTTATAACATGTTTGTATTGATTATATGAACAAGGTTATAACAGGTTTGTACTGACTATATGAACAAGGTTCATAACAGGTTTGTACTGAATATATGAACAGGTTTAGAACAGACTTGTATTGATTATATGAACATGTTCTTAAGAGTTTCATTACAGGTTTATATTGAGAAGGGTGAATTGGTGGAGGGAGGAGTGGAGGACTGGATTAGGGAGGACTTGAGGAGGGTGAAGTGGTGGAGGGAGGACTGGAGGAGGGTGAAGTGGTGGAGGGAGGACTGGAGGAGGGTGAAGTGGTGGAGGGAGGACTGGAGGAGGGTGAAGTGGTGGAGGGAGGACTGGAGGAGGGTGAAGTGGTGGAGGGAGGACTGGAGGAGGATGAAGTGGTGGAGGGAGGACTGGAGGACTGGAGGAGGGTGAAGTGGTGGAGGGAGGACTGGAGGAGGCTGAAGTGGTGGAGGGAGGACTGGAGGAGGGTGAAGTGGTGGAGGGAGGACTGGAGGAGGGTGAAGTGGTGGACGGAAGACTGGAGGAGGGTGAAGTGGTGGAGGGAGGACTGGAGGAGGGTGAAGTGGTGGAGGGAGGACTGGAGGACTGGAGGAGGGTGAAGTGGTGGAGGGAGGACTGGAGGACTGGAGGAGGGTGAAGTGGTGGAGGGAGGACTGGAGGATGGTGAAGTGGTGGACGGAGGACTGGAGGAGGGTGAAATGGTGGAGGGAGGACTGGAGGAGGGTGAAGTGGTGGAGGGAGGACTGGAGGAGAGTGAAGTGGTGGAGGGAGGACTGGAGGAGGCTGAAGTGGTGGAGGGAGGACTGGAGGACTGGAGGAGGGTGAAGTGGTGGAGGGAGGACTGGAGGACTGGAGGAGGGTGAAGTGGTGGAGGGAGGACTGGAGGAGGCTGAAGTGGTGGAGGGAGGACTGGAGGACTGGAGGAGGATGAAGTGGTGGACGGAGGACTGGAGGAGGGTGAAATGGTGGAGGGAGGACTGGAGGAGGGTGAAGTGGTGGAGGGAGGACTGGAGGAGAGTGAAGTGGTGGAGGGAGGACTGGAGGAGGGTGAAGTGGTGGAGGGAGGACTGGAGGAGGGTGAAGTGGTGGAGGGAGGACTGGAGGAGGCTGAAGTGGTGGAGGGAGGACTGGAGGACTGGAGGAGGATGAAGTGGTGGAGGGAGGACTGGAGGAGGCTGAAGTGGTGGAGGGAGGACTGGAGGAGGGTGAAGTGGTGGAGGGAGGACTGGAGGAGGGTGAAGTGGTGGAGGGAGGACTGGAGGACTGGAGGAGGGTGAAGTGGTGGAGGGAGGACTGGAGGAGGGTGAAGTGGTGGAGGGAGGACTGGAGGAGGGTGAAGTGGTGGAGGGAGGACTGGAGGAGGCTGAAGTGGTGGAGGGAGGACTGGAGGAGGGTGAAGTGGTGGAGGGAGGACTGGAGGAGGGCAGATGTGTGCAGCAGTATCTCAGTATGAACAGAACTCAGTTATCTGGAAGAGAGTGGGAGAAGAAAAACACAAATTAACTTTACTGACGTGGGTGAATTTGTGTGTGTGTGTGTGTGTGTGTGTGTGTGTGTGTTTGTGTGTGTGTGTGTGTGTGTGTGTCTCACCTCTACAAGTGTATCTGAGGTCAGAGAAGAGGATGTGTTCTTGTGAGAAGACAAACAGGCCCAGTCTCCCTCCAGCCAGAGTTCTGTCATACACCGGCCCAGAGTCAGCTAGGATGGACCTGCCCTCAGACACCACTATCCTACACACACACACACACACACACACACACACACACACACACACACACACACACACACACACACACACACACACACACACACACACACACACACACACACACACACACACACACACACACACACACACACACACACACACACACACACACACACACACACACACAAACACACACACACACACACACACACACACACACACACACACACACACACACACACACACACACACACACACACACACACACACACACACACATCCCGAGTCAGCTCGAGACACCATCAAACACCACTACTGGACAAACACAAAGAGGTTAGATGCCAAAGTTCAGAGGTTAATTAGATACCTGATGAAGCCAGTGTTAGGTAGGTGGATGAGGCTAGGAGTTACTGTTGGGGTTAGAGTTACTGTTGGGGTTAGAGTTAGGGGTTAGAGGTTAGAGTTACTGTTGGGGTTAGAGTTACTGTTGGGGTTAGAGTTAGGGGTTAGAGGTTAGAGTTACTGTTGGGGTTAGAGTTAGGGGTTAGAGGTTAGAGTTACTGTTGGGGTTAGAGTTACTGTTGGGGTTAGAGTTACTGTTGGGGTTAGTTACTGTTGGGGTTAGAGTTACTGTTGGGGTTAGAGTTAGGGGTTAGAGGTTAGAGTTACTGTTGGGGTTAGAGTTAGGGGTTAGAGGTTAGAGTTACTGTTGGGGTTAGAGTTACTGTTGGGGTTAGAGTTAGGGGTCAGAGGTTAGAGTTACTGTTGGGGTTAGAGTTAGGGGTTAGAGGTTAGAGGTTAGAGTTACTGTTGGGGTTAGAGTTACTGTTGGGGTTAGAGTTACTGTTGGGGTTAGAGTTAGTGGTTAGGGGTTAGAGTTAGGGCTTAGAGTTAGAGGGTAGGGGTTAGGGGTTAGAGTTAGGGGTTAGAGGTTAGAGGTTAGAGTTACTGTTGGGGTTAGAGTTAGTGGTTAGGGGTTAGAGTTAGGGCTTAGAGTTAGAGGGTAGGGGTTAGGGTTAGAGGTTAGGGGTTAGAGTTAGGGGTTAGGGTTAGAGTTAGGGGTTAGGGTTAGAGTTAGTGGTTAGGGGTTAGAGTTAGGGCTTAGAGTTAGAGGGTAGGGGTTAGGGTTAGAGGTTAGGGGTTAGGGGTTAGAGTTAGGGGTTAGGGTTAGAGTTAGGGGTTAGGGTTAGAGTTAGGGGTTAGAGGTTAGGGGTTAGGGGTTAGAGGTTAGAGGTTAGGGGTTAGGGATTAGAGTTAGAGGTT
Source organism: Salmo trutta (assembly GCF_901001165.1). Taxonomy (NCBI): domain Eukaryota; kingdom Metazoa; phylum Chordata; class Actinopteri; order Salmoniformes; family Salmonidae; genus Salmo; species Salmo trutta. Next base: position 292,708 of record NW_021823195.1, read on the forward strand.
AGAGGTTAGGGGTTAGGGGTTAGAGTTAGGGGTTAGAGGTTAGGGGTTAGGGGTTAGAGGTTAGGGGTTAGAGGTTAGGGGTTAGGGGTTAGAGGTTAGGGGTAAGGGGTTAGGGGTTAGAGGTTAGAGGTTAGGGGTTAGGGGTTAGAGTTAGGGGTTAGAGGTTAGGGGTAAGGGGTTAGGGGTTAGAGGTTAGAGGTTAGGGGTTAGGGGTTAGAGTTAGAGGTTAGAGTTAGGGGTTAGGGGTTAGAGTTAGGGGTTAGAGGTTAGGGGTTAGAGGTTAGGGGTTAGAGGTTAGGGGTTAGAGGTTGGGGGTTAGGGGTTAGTGGTTAGAGGTTAGGGGTTAGAGGTTAGCATTAGAGTTAGAGGTTAGGGTTAGAGTTAGGGTTAAAGTTAGAGGTTAGGGTTAGGGTTAGAGTTAGAGGTTAGGGTTAGAGTTTAGGGGTTAGAGTTAGAGGTTAGGGTTAGCATTAGAGTTAGAGGTTAGGGTTAGGGTTAGAGTTAGAGGTTAGGGTTAGAGGTTAGAGTTAGGGTTAGAGGTTAGGGTTAGAGGTTAGGGTTAGAGGTTAGAGTTAGGGTTAGAGGTTAGGGGTTAGGGTTAGGGGTTAGGGTTAGGGTTTAGAGTTAGGGTTAGCATTAGAGTTAGAGGTTAGGGTTAGGGTTAGGGTTAGAGTTAGGGTTAGAGGTTAGGGGTTAGGGTTAGGGGTTAGGGTTAGGGTTTAGAGTTAGGGTTAGCATTAGAGTTAGAGGTTAGGGTTAGGGTTAGGGTTAGAGTTAGGGTTAGAGGTTAGGGGTTAGGGTTAGGGGTTAGGGTTAGGGTTTAGAGTTAGGGTTAGCATTAGAGTTAGAGGTAAGGGGTTAGGGTTAGGGGTTAGAGTTAGGGGTTAGGGGTTAGAGGTTAGGGTTAGAGGTAAGGGGTTAGGGTTAGGGGTTAGAGTTAGGGTTAGAGTTAGGGGTTAGAGGTTAGAGTTAGGGGTTATAGTTAGGGGTTAGAGTTAGGGGTTAGAGTTAGGGGTTAGGGGTTAGAGTTAGGGGTTAGGGGTTAGAGTTAGGGGTTAGAGTTAGGGGTTAGAGTTAGGGGTTAGAGTTAGGGGTTAGGGGTTAGAGTTAGGGGTTAGAGTTAGGGGTTAGGGGTTAGAGTTAGGGGTTAGGGGTTAGAGTTAGGGGTTAGAGTTAGGGGTTAGAGGTTAGAGTTACTGTTGGGGTTAGAGTTACTGTTGGGGTTAGAGTTAGTGGTTAGGGGTTAGAGTTACTGTTGGGGTTAGAGTTAGTGGTTAGGGGTTAGAGTTAGAGTTACTGTTGGGGTTAGAGTTACTGTTGGGGTTAGAGTTACTGTTGGGGTTAGAGTTAGTGGTTAGGGGTTAGAGTTAGGGCTTAGAGTTAGAGGGTAGGGGTTAGGGGTTAGAGTTAGGGGTTAGAGGTTAGAGTTAGAGTTACTGTTGGGGTTAGAGTTAGTGGTTAGGGGTTAGAGTTAGGGCTTAGAGTTAGAGGGTAGGGGTTAGGGTTAGAGGTTAGGGGTTAGGGGTTAGAGTTAGGGGTTAGGGTTAGAGTTAGGGGTTAGGGTTAGAGTTAGTGGTTAGGGGTTAGAGTTAGGGCTTAGAGTTAGAGGGTAGGGGTTAGGGTTAGAGGTTAGGGGTTAGGGGTTAGAGTTAGGGGTTAGGGTTAGAGTTAGGGGTTAGGTAGGTTAGAGTTAGGGGTTAGAGGTAGGGGTTAGGGGTTAGAGGTTAGAGGTTAGGGGTTAGGGGTTAGAGTTAGAGGTTAGAGGTTAGGGGTTAGGGGTTAGAGTTAGGGGTTAGAGGTTAGGGGTTAGGGGTTAGGGGTTAGAGGTTAGAGGTTAGAGGTTAGAGATTAGGGGTTAGGGGTTAGAGTTAGGGGTTAGAGGTTAGGGGTTAGGGGTTAGAGGTTAGGGGTTAGAGGTTAGGGGTTAGAGGTTGGGGGTTAGTGGTTAGGGGTTAGTGGTTAGAGGTTAGGGGTTAGAGGTTAGCATTAGAGTTAGAGGTTAGGGTTAGAGTTAGGGTTAAAGTTAGAGGTTAGGGTTAGGGTTAGAGTTAGAGGTTAGGGTTAGAGTTTAGGGGTTAGAGTTAGAGGTTAGGGTTAGCATTAGAGTTAGAGGTTAGGGTTAGGGTTAGAGTTAGAGGTTAGGGTTAGAGGTTAGAGTTAGGGTTAGAGGTTAGGGTTAGAGGTTAGGGTTAGAGGTTAGAGTTAGGGTTAGAGGTTAGGGGTTAGGGTTAGGGGTTAGGGTTAGGGTTTAGAGTTAGGGTTAGCATTAGAGTTAGAGGTTAGGTTTTGAATTGAAGTAGGGTTAAAAAGAGACTGATTTGTCTTGTGGTGCGCAGGCCTATTGCTGTGTACCCCTCCAATCTGAATAAATTCTACTGTTAAAATCCACTAGATTGACTCCTAAAAACCTATTCAAAACGTAAGTAGGTTAATATTGTTTCTAAAAATGATAGTCTGAGTGGTCATCTAGGACCATGAAGGAACTAAGCTGTTAAAATATACTAGATTGACTCCTAAAAACCTTTTCAAAACGTAAGTAGGTTAATATTGCTTCTAAAAATGATAGTCTGAGTGGTTATCTAGGACCATGAAGGGGCTAAGATGTTAAAATATACAAGGGATCAGGGGATAGATGCTTTATTAGTACATATGCACAGTTATAAGCCCATTTATCTATAAAAGTGCTATCAGGTCAAGTGCTGAGTTGTAAAAACAAATTCAAATACATACAAACAAAAGGAATAAAACTATTATAAATAAGCATGCACCTGTTGAATATAAGAAAAACCACACAAACTTTATTTATTGTGTTTTTTGTTTTATGGTGCATCCTTCTTCCCGCTCCTTGAGAACCCTGTAAACAAGTGCTGTCCCTTTCCATGGATCCTATCTGATCTGTTTAAAACCGCTCATTCAGACCGCTGGGTGTAATTGTTTGTAGGTCTCTTATCCACCTACGTTCCACTGCCTTTCGCCGCCCACTGGTCCACCCAGAACACGACTGTAATCCTGATATATTGAGGTAGGTGACGGGGTGCTCCTGGAAATGAGTGACTAGTTCTGTGTGTAGATGGGCCCGTTTGATATTGTATAGATGTTGTTTAAGTCTATTTTCTATTGTATACTGAGTTTCCCCAATGTAGTGTTTTTTGCAAAATGTGCACGTGATTATATATATGACATTTGGAGTGTAGAGTGAAATGGAGTCTAAAACTGGAGTGGAGGTCTTGCTGTATGAGTTTGAAATGAATTTTCTTTGTCTGAAGTGGGCCGTGTAGGGTTTGGGTGGTTGTGGGGGCTTGGTACTGTATTTAGCTTGGATGAGGATGTCTTGGAGACTCTTGTTCCTTCTAAATGCTGAGATTATTCTATACGGCTGGAGGGGGGTGTGTGCCTGTTGGGTGATGGAAAAATGGTGTTTGAACGCCTGATGTAACGGTCTGATCCTATGTGAGAATGTAGTAACTAGGGGGATGAGAATTGTCTGCTGCTTGGAAGGGGAACAAGAGGAGGAAAGAGGATTGTGGTTCCGGAGAGGGTCAATGTCCAAGTTTGTTGTTCTAGGAAGGTTAAGGTTAGGGGTAGGGTTATGGTTAGGGTTAGGATTAGGGTTAGGGTTAGTGATGGGGTTAGGGGTGGGGTTAAGGTTAGGGTTAGGGTTAGGGTTAGGGATGGGGTTAGTGATGGGGTTAGGGGTGGGGTTAAGGTTAGGGTTAGGGTTGGGGTTAGGGATGGGGTTAGTGATGGGGTTAGGGATGGGGTTATGGTTAGGGTTAGGGTTAGGGTTAGTGATGGGGTTAGGGGTGGGGTTAAGGTTAGGGTTAGAGTTAGGGGTTGGGTTAGGGTTAGGATTAGGGTTAGGGTTAGGGTTAGGGTTGAGGTTGAGGTCAGGGGAATGGGGGGATTTGGAACTGTCTCCGGAACCTCTATCATGAGGGTTGAGGTCAGAAAGAGTGATAGACAGACTTGTGTTGTGTGAGTGTGTAGGCTGAATGGGAGAGAGGGCGCCCAAGGTGCTGTTTTTTATTGTTCTGAGGTATCGTTTGGAGTAACCTCTCTGTCTAAGTGCATGAAATAGTGTTTGGATTGCTTTTTCCAGATCCTGTTTGCAGGAGGATATCCTATAAAAACGTATAATTTGTGATTTAACGATGCCTCTGAATGTATGTTTGGGGTGGTAACTGTGTTTGTGGAGTAGTGCATGTGTATCTGTTGGTTTGAAATAAACTTTAGTGCGTATTGTTTTTTGAGACTGATTTATGTGATTAAAGAAGACTGTAGTATCCAAGAAGTGTACTTCACATGGATCTATTATGTATTTAACCTTAATGGACGGGTGATGACTGTTGAGGATGCTAATGAATTCAGTGAATAGTTGGGTTAGGGTTAGAGTTAGAGGTTAGGGTTAGAGATTAGAGGTTAGAGTTAGAGGTTAGGGTTAGCATTAGAGTTAGAGGTTAGGGGTAGGGTTAGAGTTAGGGGTTAGAGTTAGGGTTAGAGGTTAGGGTTAGAGGTTAGGGGTTAGAGTTAGGGTTAGAGGTTAGGGTTAGAGGTTAGGGTTAGAGGTTAGGGGTTAGAGTTAGGGTTAGAGGTTAGGGGTTAGGGTTAGGGTTAGAGTTAGAGGTTAGGGTTAGAGGTTAGGGGTTAGAGTTAGAGGTTAGGGTTAGGGTTAGAGTTAGAGGTAAGGGGTAGGGTTAGAGGTTAGGGGTTAGAGTTAGGGTTAGAGGTTAGGGTTAGAGGTTAGGGGTTAGAGTTAGGGTTAGAGGTTAGGGTTAGAGGTTAGGGTTAGAGGTTAGGGGTTAGAGTTAGGGTTAGAGGTTAGGGGTTAGGGTTAGGGTTAGAGTTAGAGGTTAGGGTTAGAGGTTAGGGGTTAGAGTTAGAGTTTGGGTTAGCATTAGAGTTAGAGGTTAGGGTTAGGGTTAGAGTTAGCGATTAGGGTTAGAGGTTAGGGTTAGAGGTTAGAGTTAGGGTTAGAGGTTAGGGGTTAGGGTTAGGGGTTAGGGTTAGGGTTTAGAGTTAGGGTTAGCATTAGAGTTAGAGGTTAGGGTTAGGGTTAGGGTTAGAGTTAGGGTTAGAGGTTAGGGGTTAGGGTTAGGGGTTAGGGTTAGGGTTTAGAGTTAGGGTTAGCATTAGAGTTAGAGGTTAGGGTTAGGGTTAGGGTTAGAGTTAGGGTTAGAGGTTAGGGGTTAGGGTTAGGGGTTAGGGTTAGGGTTTAGAGTTAGGGTTAGCATTAGAGTTAGAGGTAAGGGGTTAGGGTTAGGGGTTAGAGTTAGGGGTTAGGGGTTAGAGGTTAGGGTTAGAGGTAAGGGGTTAGGGTTAGGGGTTAGAGTTAGGGTTAGAGTTAGGGGTTAGAGGTTAGAGTTAGGGGTTATAGTTAGGGGTTAGAGTTAGGGGTTAGAGTTAGGGGTTAGGGGTTAGAGTTAGGGGTTAGGGGTTAGAGTTAGGGGTTAGAGTTAGGGGTTAGAGTTAGGGGTTAGGGGTTAGAGTTAGGGGTTAGAGTTAGGGGTTAGGGGTTAGAGTTAGGGGTTAGGGGTTAGAGTTAGGGGTTAGAGTTAGGGGTTAGAGGTTAGAGTTACTGTTGGGGTTAGAGTTACTGTTGGGGTTAGAGTTAGTGGTTAGGGGTTAGAGTTACTGTTGGGGTTAGAGTTAGTGGTTAGGGGTTAGAGTTAGAGTTACTGTTGGGGTTAGAGTTACTGTTGGGGTTAGAGTTACTGTTGGGGTTAGAGTTAGTGGTTAGGGGTTAGAGTTAGGGCTTAGAGTTAGAGGGTAGGGGTTAGGGGTTAGAGTTAGGGGTTAGAGGTTAGAGGTTAGAGTTACTGTTGGGGTTAGAGTTAGTGGTTAGGGGTTAGAGTTAGGGCTTAGAGTTAGAGGGTAGGGGTTAGGGTTAGAGGTTAGGGGTTAGGGGTTAGAGTTAGGGGTTAGGGTTAGAGTTAGGGGTTAGGGTTAGAGTTAGTGGTTAGGGGTTAGAGTTAGGGCTTAGAGTTAGAGGGTAGGGGTTAGGGTTAGAGGTTAGGGGTTAGGGGTTAGAGTTAGGGGTTAGGGTTAGAGTTAGGGGTTAGGGTTAGAGTTAGGGGTTAGAGGTTAGGGGTTAGGGGTTAGAGTTAGAGGTTAGAGGTTAGGGGTTAGGGGTTAGAGTTAGGGGTTAGAGGTTAGGGGTTAGGGGTTAGGGGTTAGAGGTTAGAGGTTAGAGGTTAGAGATTAGGGGTTAGGGGTTAGAGTTAGGGGTTAGAGGTTAGGGGTTAGGGGTTAGAGGTTAGGGGTTAGAGGTTAGGGGTTAGAGGTTGGGGGTTAGTGGTTAGGGGTTAGTGGTTAGAGGTTAGGGGTTAGAGGTTAGCATTAGAGTTAGAGGTTAGGGTTAGAGTTAGGGTTAAAGTTAGAGGTTAGGGTTAGGGTTAGAGTTAGAGGTTAGGGTTAGAGTTTAGGGGTTAGAGTTAGAGGTTAGGGTTAGCATTAGAGTTAGAGGTTAGGGTTAGGGTTAGAGTTAGAGGTTAGGGTTAGAGGTTAGAGTTAGGTTTAGAGGTTAGGGTTAGAGGTTAGGGTTAGAGGTTAGAGTTAGGGTTAGAGGTTAGGGGTTAGGGTTAGGGGTTAGGGTTAGGGTTTAGAGTTAGGGTTAGCATTAGAGTTAGAGGTTAGGGTTAGGGTTAGGGTTAGAGTTAGAGGTTAGGGTTAGAGATTAGAGGTTAGAGTTAGAGGTTAGGGTTAGCATTAGAGTTAGAGGTTAGGGGTAGGGTTAGAGTTAGGGGTTAGAGTTAGGGTTAGAGGTTAGGGTTAGAGGTTAGGGGTTAGAGTTAGGGTTAGAGGTTAGGGTTAGAGGTTAGGGTTAGAGGTTAGGGGTTAGAGTTAGGGTTAGAGGTTAGGGGTTAGGGTTAGGGTTAGAGTTAGAGGTTAGGGTTAGAGGTTAGGGGTTAGAGTTAGAGGTTAGGGTTAGGGTTAGAGTTAGAGGTAAGGGGTAGGGTTAGAGGTTAGGGGTTAGAGTTAGGGTTAGAGGTTAGGGTTAGAGGTTAGGGGTTAGAGTTAGGGTTAGAGGTTAGGGTTAGAGGTTAGGGTTAGAGGTTAGGGGTTAGAGTTAGGGTTAGAGGTTAGGGGTTAGGGTTAGGGTTAGAGTTAGAGGTTAGGGTTAGAGGTTAGGGGTTAGAGTTAGAGTTTGGGTTAGCATTAGAGTTAGAGGTTAGGGTTAGGGTTAGAGTTAGTGATTAGGGTTAGAGGTTAGGGGTTAGAGTTAGGGTTAGAGGTTAGGGTTAGGGTTAGGGTTAGAGTTAGAGGTTAGGGGTTAGGGGTTAGAGTTAGGGTTAGGGGTTAGGGGTTAGGGGTTAGAGTTAGGGGTTAGAGTTAGGGGTTAGAGTTAGGGGTTAGAGGTTAGAGTTAGGGGTTATAGTTAGGGGTTAGAGTTAGGGGTTAGAGTTAGGGGTTAGGGGTTAGAGTTAGGGGTTAGGGGTTAGAGTTAGGGGTTAGAGTTAGGGGTTAGAGGTTAGAGTTAGGGGTTAGAGTTAGGGGTTAGAGTTAGGGGTCAGAGTTAGGGGTTAGAGTTAGGGGTTAGAGTTAGGGGTTAGAGTTAGGGGTTAGAGTCAGGGGTTAGTGGTTAGAGTTAGGGGTTAGTGGTTAGAGTTAGGGGTTAGTGGTTAGAGTTAGGGGTTAGAGTTAGGGGTTAGGGGTTAGAGTTAGGGGTTAGGGGTTAGAGTTAGGGGTTAGAGTTAGGGTTAGAGGTTAGAGTTAGGGGTTAGAGTTAGGGGTTAGAGTTAGGGGTCAGAGTTAGGGGTTAGAGTTAGGGGTTAGAGTTAGGGGTTAGAGTTAGGGGTTAGAGTCAGGGGTTAGTGGTTAGAGTTAGGGGTTAGTGGTTAGAGTTAGGGGTTAGTGGTTAGAGTTAGGGGTTAGAGTTAGGGGTTAGAGTTAGGGGTTAGAGTTAGAGTTATGGGTTAGAGTTAGGGTTTAGAGTTAGGGGTTAGGGGTTAGAGTTAGGGGTTAGAGTTAGGGGTTAGTGGTTAGAGTTAGGGGTTAGGGGTTAGAGTTAGGGGTTAGAGTTAGGGGTTAGAGTTAGGGGTTAGAGTTACGGGTTAGAGTTATGGGTTGGGGTTAAGTACCTTATGAAACCGGTCTTGGGTCGGTGGATGAGGTGCCAGCGGTAGGCAGTGTAGTCCTTCCAGCCCATGTTGTTGGGGTCATGCCACAGTGTGCGAACCTAAGGACCCACACACAGAGTTTTACTATAGGGTTAGAGGTGTGTGTGTGTTTCCTGTGTGTACCTGCTGTATGCTGTTTCCTGTGTGTACCTGCTGTGTGCTGTTTCCTGTGTGTACCTGCTGTATGGTGTTTCTTGTGTGTACCTGCTGTGTGGTGTTTCCTGTGTGTACCTGCTGTATGCTGTTTCCTGTGTGTACCTGCTGTGTGGTGTTTCCTGTGTGTACCTGCTGTATGGTGTTTCCTGTGTGTACCTGCTGTGTGGTGTTTCCTGTGTGTACCTGCTGTGTGGTGTTTCCTGTGTACCTGCTGTGTGGTGTTTCCTGTGTGTACCTGCTGTGTGGTGTTTCCTGTGTGTACCTGCTGCATGGTGTTTCCTGTGTGTACCTGCTGTGTGGTGTTTCCTGTGTGTACCTGCTGTGTGGTGTTTCCTGTGTGTACCTGCTGCATGGTGTTCCCTGTGTGTACCTGCTGTGTGGTGTTTCCTGTGTGTACCTGCTGTATGGATTTTCCCTTGTGTACCTGCTGCATGGTGTTCCTTGTGTGTACCTGCTGTGTGGTGTTCCCTGTGTGTACCTGCTGTGTGGTGTTTCCTGTGTGTACCTGCTGCATGGTGTTCCCTGTGTGTACCTGCTGTGTGGTGTTCCCTGTGTGTACCTGCTGTGTGGTGTTTCCTGTGTGTACCTGCTGCATGGTGTTCCCTGTGTGTACCTGCTGTATGCTGTTTCCTGTGTGTACCTGCTGTGTGGTGTTTCCTGTGTGTACTTGCTGTGTGGTGTTTCCTGTGTGTACCTGCTGCATGGTGTTTCCTGTGTGTACCTGCTGTGTGGTGTTTCCTGTGTGTACCTGCTGCATGCTGTTTCCTGTGTGTACCTGCTGCATGGTGTTCCCTGTGTGCCACAGGGCGTTGCGGAGGGCCTCCCCAGGGCCTGAGGTTGAGTTGACCACTTTGAGAGAGACACCAGCGTTCCCAAACGCCCTGGAAGGACTATTCTCCCAGTACGCCTGGCTGACCTGGCAGGGTTTGAAGTTACAGGTTTGAGGTAAGAGGTCAGGACGGGCTGACCGGGCAGGGTTAGAGGCCAGTGTGTGTGTGTGTGTGTGTGTGTGTGTGTGTGTGTGTGTGTGTGTGTGTGTGTGTGTGTGTGTGTGTGTGTGTGTGTGTGTGTGTGTGTGTGTGTGTGTGTGTGTGTACTCCTGACTGACCTGTTTCCACATGACAACGTAGAACCGTCTGCTGGACTGGAAGGAGAACACAAACCCTACGTAGTCATCATCACGGTCTGTGTTCACGTAGAATGTCCCGCTGAAGTCTACCGCACGGAACTCATCGAAACCTGAGAACACACGCACACGCGCACAAACGCAGGCACGCACACGCGCACAAACACAGGCACGCACACGCACACAAACACAGGCACGCACACGCGCACAAACACAGGCACGCACACGCGCACAAACATAGGCACGCACACGCACGCACAAACACAGGCACGCACACGCGCACAAACACAGGCACGCACACGCACGCACAAACACAGGCACGCACACACGCACAAACGCAGGCACGCACACGCACGCACAAACACAGGCACGCACACGCGCACAAACACAGGCACACACACACGCACAAACACAGGCACGCACACGCACATGAAAACCACACAAACAACACCCAGATCAGCGTTAATGCGGTCTTAGGTTAGAGGTTAAGGGTCGTACCCAAGGCGATGCCAGGGTCAGAGTTTGCAGTCTGTAGCAGTTCGGTTCCGTGTCCTCGAACCACCCACAGAGGGTCAGACTGAGTGGTCCCCCGAGGGTCCAACAGAACCGTCTGAAACTTCCTGAAGTCTGTAACTCCAATACCACTGTTCTCTGAGCAAACATCTAGTGCATCTGGTATACTGTCATTATCAAAGTCATCCTTACAAGCATCACCACGACCATCATCTAGAGACAGGAGAGAGAGAGGTAATATCATTATCAAAGTCATCTTTACAGAGACTGAAAACGGTACACACACACTGATAATGTGGTGTGTGTATATGTGTTTGTGTGTGTGCCAGAATCACTATTATTTGAGTCACAAGCAAGTCTCAAGTCACAAGGTACGTGTCTCAAGTCGAGTCCCAAGTAGAACGGGTCGAGTCTCGAGTCCAGGCCAAGTCATGCATTCTAAGAGCAAGTCGAGTCACACATTTTTTCAAGTCAAGTAAAAATATATATATATACACATGCAATGACTTGTTCAACTACAAATGGAGACCTTGGGACTAGAATGTTCTATCTGCAAGTGGAGACCTTGGGACTAGAATGTTCTATCTACAAGTGGAGACCTTGGGACTAGAAGGTTCTATCTACAAGTGGAGACCTTGGGACTAGAAGGTTCTATCTACAAGTGGAGACCTTGGGACTAGAAGGTTCTATCTACAAGTGGAGACCTTGGGACTAGAATGTTCTATCTGCAAGTGGAGACCTTGGGACTAGAAGGTTCTATCTACAAGTAGAGACCTTGGGACTAGAAGGTTCTATCTACAAACTGAGACTTTGGGACTAGAAGTTTCTATCTACTGTCGTGTCTTTGGCTATGCCGGATTAAGTAATATAACATGCTATTCTATAAAATAATTTCTCTGTATTTAATATTACCTGATTAAGCTAATCAGGTAGATAATTAACTAGAAAGTCGGGGCACCACGAAAGAATGTTTATAGAGCTGTTATCTTCCGAATAAACTCTTAAAGACCTGGTAATCTTTTACATCAATAGCAGTCAATACCTAGTCATCACGTTGTTTAGTCTCATCTGAAAGTGGTAAATTCTTGGTTATCTTCACTAACCCTGGCTAACAAGTTGAATCAGCAATACAACATCGGGTTTAATCATTTATTTACTAAATACCTAACTAATCACACAGAATCACATATACCGAATGGAACATACATCGATTACAAATTGTCATAAAGAAAACGTCCCTGGTGGACGGAACAGATATGATGACTGGTTACACAAAGAGAGGGGGTTGGGTTTGAGTGAAAGAGCGTGAATACTCGAGTAACAAAGGGAGAAGCTATGCTATCGTAAATACAGTATCTTATGCATTCTAAATTACCGCCCATTTGGAAAAGGAAAATGCTATAAATATTTACTCTGAGCTGCGCTTCAATAGGTTGCTGGTAGATCGAAGGCCGTGTTGCCCAACAGAGATCTTCCTTGTCCTTTGAAGAGTGTCTCTGGTGGTAAACTGAATCTGTTGTAGTAACGTTGTTGTGTGGTAGACGGGATAGGTCTTCCGTCCTTTCCTAGCCCACGTTTACAGCGGCCGCTGCTAACTCAACGGCTAGGAGGTATCACTTCTGGAGTGAATAAGAGTTCAAAGTTCACACCAAGTTGCCATGCTATATGCTCATGCCATATTCTGGCTGGTATAGTCGAAATTCATCCTTCCGGCATGGAGGTTGTCACCTTCACATTGAAATCCGATGGTAATTTCGTTAGGTTCTTGCTGTGGTTGGCTTAGTTCTGTAGGTGGTCTTTGTCCTTCTAACGTAGGGCTCTCGCCCTAATGTACCCGGAACAGCTTATTATCTGAACACTTTCAACATAGGACTGTCGCCCTAATATCATCGGAACAGAAAGTTATACTTTCGTAAAGGGCTTATAAGGTGGAGGGAGAGAAGGGTGTGTTTCATAGTTTTACAACACATGTCTGTTCACATGGGCGGGCCACTGAGTGAGCAGAGTTTTAACCTTATGAAAACCCAATTCTCTCATTTGGAAGCTAAAATTACATTTAATCTTTTCACAAATAGTTTCATATTTAAATTGCACAACAATTCCATGTGAATCTGATAACTAGAATGTCTAGACTTTCCAAGATACAGTTTATGTCGTCCTGTCATCAGTCATAATGTCTCAGACGACAACCGAACTGACATCATATTCATTAAGTACCAACGCATATTCTCAAATGGTTGGATAACCGAAATATGGTTCCTTTCCCCCCACTTGTTTGATGTTCCCAGACTCTCTATGTTTAACAAAGGCTCTTCAAGAGTCCTTCTGTAGAGTCAAGAGAGAGAGGGAAGGGAGAAAAGTATTTATGGGGGGTCATAAACCTACCAACAGGCCAACGTCATGACACTACAAGTGGAGACCTTGGGACTAGAAGGTTCTATCTACAAACGGAGACCTTGGGACTAGAAGGTTCTATCTGCAAGTGGAGACCTTGGGACTAGAAGGTTCTATCTACAAGTGGAGACCTTGGGACTAGAAGGTTCTATCTACAAGTGGAGACCTTGGGACTAGAAGGTTCTATCTACAAGTGGAGACCTTGGGACTAGAAGGTTCTATCTACAAGTGGAGACCTTGGGACTAGAAGGTTCTATCTACAAGTGGAGACCTTGGGACTAGAAGGTTCTATCTACAAACGGAAACCTTGGAACTAGAAGTTTCTATCTACAAGTGGAGACCTTGGGACTAGAAGGTTCTATCTGCATAAACCCATTTGAACTTGGTTATATCTGCATTAACCCATTTGAACTTGGTGCAATATGATTATATCTGCAATCCAATTACTGGCCTGAACAAATACAGATGGACCAATCAGAACACGTCTTTGCCATCTTCCTCTAAGTATGGTGTAGGCTAATCTAGCCAGCAATAATGGTATGCAAGCAGAAAAACACTACACTGTCAGAAATGTTAAAGTAAATGATATTGTCACGTTGTCAGTCCCAAGGTAACACAATATCTCAGAACTATGCAGACAGAACCGTATAGTCAGTCCCAAGGTAACAAAAGCTTTCTATTTATTGAGGCTACCAGACAGCCCTTTTCATTATCTTGAGTATAACACATTTTGATTATGTAATCATTTAATTTAACAGTTTCCAAATGAAAGCTTCATAAGTAAAGTATCGATTTCAAGCCATTTTGACATACCAAAAGAGCAGTAGGTCTATGTTAGTAATTGTTGCTTGATGCCACACTGCTGGTGAGCTTGCAAAGCAAACTATACAAATTATTGTTCACCAAACAATTTTTGGAGCTGCATATTTATTTATGGCAATCCTCTCTCACTACAATTTGACATTTGCACAGCACCTGATCCTATAGCTGTACAGCAAATCAGCAATCTGTTCGGTAGCTCAGTGATTTCCAAACCTTTTGACCTGTGACCCCCAAAAAGGAGTGGTTCAAAGCTTGCGACCCCCGCACATGCACGCACAGGGAGAAGAAGCTCTATCGCTGCTCAAATGTAGCCTGTCATTACAGCCATAAACGCTGTTGCATTTTCAAAACGTAACATACAGAAATAAACAGCGTTTTAAAGCAACATTTTGAGCTGAAAGTCATTCATCTTAGCAGTCAATATCAACTAGGGATATCATGTCACATTGTCAGTTCACTGGAGTCAAGAGCAGCAGGATCATAGGCCTACCTGTATGCAGCAGGATCATAGGCCTACCGGTATACAGCAGGATCATAGGCCTACCGGTATACAGCAGGATCATAGGCCTACCTGTATGCAGCAGGATCATAGGCCTACCTGTATGCAGCAGGATCATAGGCCTACGTGTATGCAGCAGGATCATAGGCCTACCGGTATGCAGAAGGATCATAGGCCTACCTGTATGCAGCAGGATCATAGGCCTACCTGTATGCAGCAGGATCATAGGCCTACCTGTATGCAGCAGGATCATAGGCCTACCGGTACACAGCAGGATCATAGGCCTACATGTATGCAGAAGGATCATAGGCCTACCTGTATGCAGCAGGATCATAGGCCTACCTGTATGCAGCAGGATCATAGGCCTACCTGTATGCAGCAGGATCATAGGCCTACCGGTATACAGCAGGATCATAGGCCTACCTGTATGCAGAAGGATCATAGGCCTACTTGTATGCAGCAGGATCATAGGCCTACCTGTATGCAGCAGGATCATAGGCCTACCTGTATGCAGCAGGATCATAGGCCTACCGGTATACAGCAGGATCATAGGCCTACCTGTATGCAGAAGGATCATAGGCCTACCTGTATGCAGCAGGATCATAGGCCTACCTGTATGCAGCAGGACCATAGGCCTACCTGTATGCAGCAGGATCATAGGCCTACCTGTATGCAGCAGGATCATAGGCCTACCGGTATGCAGCAGGATCATAGGCCTACCTGTATGCAGCAGGATCATAGGCCTACCGGTATACAGCAGGATCATAGGCCTACCTGTATGCAGAAGGATCATAGTCCTACCTGTATGCAGCAGGATCATAGTCCTACCTGTATGCAGCAGGATCACAGGCCTACCTGTATGCAGCAGAGGTTTCAGGATCAGATGGAAAGCAGGATCATAGGCCTACCTGTATGCAGCAGAATCACAGGCCTACCTGTATACAGCAGGATCATAGGCCTACCTGTATGCAGCAGGATCATAGGCCTACCTGTATGCAACAGGATCATAGGCCTACCTGTATGCAGCAGGATCATAGGCCTACCTGTATGCAGCAGGATCATAGTCCTACCTGTATGCAGCAGGATCAAAGTCCTACCTGTATGCAGCAGGATCAAAGTCCTACCTGTATGCAGCAGGATCCAAGGCCTACCAGTATGCAGCAGGATCAAAGTCCTACCTGTATGCAGCAGAGGTTTCAGGATCAGATGTAAAGCAGGGTCTGTCTGTAACCTATTCCTTCCTCACTAATATCAGCATTAATTCACCCGAATATGTTACATCTTCATCCCATAAGTACTGAAGGTAGTGAGACGTTCCACCCATCTATAGACATGTAGCCAGTCCCACCACTGAGGTATAGAGTTATAACCCAGCCATCTATAGACTTATCTCTTATCTGAAGACTTATCTCTTCAGTAGGTCCTATGATTAAGTATAGTCTGGCCCAGGAGTGTGAAGGTGAACGGAAAGGCTGGAGCAACGAACCGCCCTTGCTGTCTCTGCTTTGTCGGTTCCCCTCTTCCCACTGGGATTCTCTGCCTCTAACCCTTTTACAGGGGCTGAGTCACTGACTTACTGGTGTTCTTCCATGCCGTCCATGGGAGGGGTGCGTCACTTGAGTAGGTTGAGCCACTGACGTGGTCTTCCTGTCTGGGTTGGCGCCCCCCCCTTGGGTTGTGCCATGGCGGAGATCTTTGTGGGCTATACTCGGCCTTGTCTTCGGACGGTAAGTTGGTGGTTGTAGATATCCCTCTAGTGGTGTGGGGGCTGTGCTTTGGCAAAGTGGGTGGGGTTATATCCTGCCTGTTTGGCCCTGTCCGGGGGTATCATCGGATGGGGCCACAGTGTCTTCTGATCCCTCCTGTCTCAGCCTCCAGTATTTATGCTGCAGTAGTTTATGTGTCGGGGGGCTAGGGTCAGTCTGTTACATCTGGAGTATTCTCTTGTCTTATCCGGTGTCCTGTGTGAATGTAAATATGCTCTCTCTAATTCTCTCTTTCTCTCTTTCTTTCTTTCTCTCGGAGGACCTGAGCCCTAGGACCATGCCTCAGGACTACCTGGCATGATGACTCCTTGCTGTCCCCAGTCCACCTGGCCATGCTGCTGCTCCAGTTTCAACTGTTCTGCCTGCGGCTACGGAACCCTGACCTGTTCACCGGACGTGCTTGTTGCACCCTCGACAATTACTATGATTATTATTATTTGACCATGCTGGTCATTTACGAACATTTTAACATCTTGACCATGTTCTGTTATAATATCCACCCGGCACAGCCAGAAGAGGACTGGCCACCCCTCATAGCCTGGTTCCTCTCTAGGTTTCTTCCTAGGTTTTTGGCCTTTCTCAGGAGTTTTTCCTAGGGAGTTTTTCCCAGCCACCGTGCTTCTTTCACATGCATTGCTTGCTGTTTGGGGTTTTAGGCTGGGTTTCTGTACAGCACTTTGAGATTTCAGCTGATGTACGAAGGGCTATATAAATAAATTTGATTTGATTTGATTTGATGTAGCCAGTCCCACCACTGAGGTATAGAGTTATAACCCAGCCATCTATAGACATGTAGCCAGTCCCACCACTGAGGTATAGAGTTATAACCCAGCCATCTATAGACATGTAGCCAGTCCCACCACTGAGGTATAGAGTTATAACCCACCCATCTATAGACATGTAGCCAGTCCCACCACTGAGGTATAGAGTTATAACCCAGCCATCTATAGACATGTAGCCAGTCCCACCACTGAGGTATAGAGTTATAACCCAGCCATCTATAGACATGTAGCCAGTCCCACCACTGAGGTATAGAGTTATAACCCACCCATCTATAGACATGTAGCCAGTCCCACCACTGAGGTATAGAGTTATAACCCACCCATCTATAGACATGTAGCCAGTCCCACCACTGAGGTATAGAGTTATAACCCACCCATCTATAGACATGTAGCCAGTCCCACCACTGAGGTATAGAGTTATAACCCACCCATCTATAGACATGTAGCCAGTCCCACCACTGAGGTATAGAGTTATAACCCAGCCATCTATAGACATGTAGCCAGTCCCACCACTGAGGCATAGAGTTATAACCCAGCCAAACTAGGCCTATCTGGAATATGAACATGATCCATTAAATCACCAAGTATTGTTCTGGTAAAGATAAAAGAAAACAAGTGCTTTCTGGTCACTAATCAGGATATGTGAGCCTGCCTCTGCCGCCAATGCTGATGACTGGTGTGTGTGTTTGTGTGTGTGTGTGTGTGTGTTTGGGTTTGTGTTGGTGTGTGTGTGTGTGTGTGTGTGTGTGTGTGTGTGTGTGTGTGTGTGTGTGTGTGTGTGTGTGTGTGTGTGTGTGTGTGTGTACTGACTGTCTGCGTCTATCTGGTCAGCGTTCGAAACCAGTCGGCAGTTGTCACGATCATCAGGGATACCATCGTTGTCGTCGTCATGGTCGCAGGCGTCGCCGATGCCGTCTCTGTCATGGTCAACCTGGTTGCTATTGGCAACGTAGCGACAGTTGTCGAGGGAGTTCTGATGACCGTCCTCATCTATATCCTCATTATCATCACAGTGATCACCAACCAGATCACTGTCTGAATCAGTCTACACAAACACACACAAACACACACCTGGTTAGCATTACAGCAGTCCAACAATTACATTGTTCAGATTACTGACCTGAACTGGAGACCGCGGTGTCTGGTTTTAATCTATAGACCGCGGTGTCTGGTTTTAATCTATAGACCGCGGTGTCTGGTTTTAATATATAGACCGCGGTGTCTGGTTTTAATCTATAGACCGCGGTGTCTGGTTTTAATCTATAGACCGCGGTGTCTGGTTTTAATCTATAGACCGCGGTGTCTGGTTTTAATCTATAGACCACGGTGTCTGGTTTTTATCTATAGACCGCGGTGTCTGGTTTTAATCTATAGACCGCGGTGTCTGGTTTTAATCTATAGACCACGGTGGCTGGTTTTAATCTATAGACCGCGGTGTCTGGTTTTAATCTATAGACCACGGTGTCTGGTTTTAATCTATAGACCGCGGTGTCTGGTTTTAATCTATAGACCGCGGTGTCTGGTTTTAATCTATAGACCGCGGTGTCTGGTTTTAATCTATAGACCACGGTGGCTGGTTTTAATCAATAGACCGCGGTGTTTGGTTTTAATCTATAGACCACGGTGTCTGGTTTTAATCTATAGACCGCGGTGTCTGGTTTTAATCTATAGACCGCGGTGTTTGGTTTTAATCTATAGACCGCGGTGTCTGGTTTTAATCTATAGACCACGGTGGCTGGTTTTAATCTATAGACCACGGTGTCTGGTTATAATCTATAGACCGCGGTGTCTGGTTCTAATCTATAGACCGCGGTGTCTGGTTTTAATCTATAGACCACGGTGTCTGGTTTTAATCTATAGACCGCGGTGTCTGGTTTTAATCTATAGACCGCGGTGTCTGGTTTTAATCTATAGACCGCGGTGTCGGGTTTTAATCTATAGACCGCGGTGTCTGGTTTTAATCTATAGACCATGTGGCTGGTTTTAATCTATAGACCGCGGTGTCTGGTTTTAATCTATAGACCGTGGTGTCTGGTTTTAATCTATAGACCGCGGTGTCTGGTTTTAATCTATAGACCGCGGTGTCTGGTTTTAATCTATAGACCGCGGTGTCTGGTTTTAATCTATAGACCGCGGTGTCTGGTTTTAATCTATAGACCACGGTGTCTGGTTTTAATGTGTATGTTGTGAACGTTCATACCTACACAACGGTGTGTGTGTGTGTGTGTGTGTGTTTACCTGTGTGTGTGTGTGTGTTTACCTGTGTGTGTGTGTGTGTGTGTGTGTGTGTGTGTGTGTGTGTGTGTGTGTGTGTGTGTGTGTGTGTGTGTGTGTGTGTGTGTGTGTGTGTGTGCATACCTGTGTAGGGTTGTGCAGGAAAGGACAGTTGTCACATTGGTCCCCCACTCCGTCCAGGTCTGTATCTCTCTGCTCAGTGTTGTACAGCTGGGGGCAGTTATCATGCTCGTTCAGCATCTCTACACAAACACATAGACAAACACACAAACATCTACCATGTGAAGGAATGGGTTAGGGAGAGACTAAAGCTACATGAGTCATTTCCTTGTTGTGTTTATGTCTGTATGCTATAGGACTGGAAGGGACACACACACACACACACACACACACACACACACACACACACACACACACACAGACGGTTGGGGAGTAACTGATTACATACATGTAATCAGTTACAGGTAATCTGATTTCGAATAAACTGTAACTGTAATCAGTTATGTTACCAATATATTGTAATATATCGAATCTTCCATTCCTCTCAAAAATTTTAGAAAAAGTTGTTGCGCAGCAACTCACTGCCTTCCTGAAGACAAACAATGTATACGAAACGCTTCAGTCTGGTTTTAGACCCCATCATAGCACTGAGACTGCACTTGTGAAGGTGGTAAATGACCTTTTAATGACGTCAGACCGAGGCTCTGCATCTGTCCTCATGCTCCTAGATCTTAGTGCCGCTTTTGATACCATCGATCACCACATTCTTTTGGAGAGATTGGAAACCCAAATTGGTCTACATGGACAAGTTCTGGCCTGGTTTAGATCTTATCTGTCGGAAAGATATCAGTTTGTCTCTGTGAATGGTTCGTCCTCTGACAAATCAATTGTAAATTTCGGTGTTCCTCAAGGTTCCGTTCTAGGACCACTATTGTTTTCACTATATATTTTACCTCTTGGGGATGTCATTCGAAAACATAATGTTAAATTTCACTGCTATGCGGACGACACACAGCTGTACATTTCAATGAAACATGGTGAAGCCCCAAAATTGCTCTCGCTAGAAGCCTGTGTTTCAGACATAAGGAAGTGGATGGCTGCAAATGTTCTACTTTTAAACTCGGACAAAACAGAGATGCTTGTCCTAGGTCCCAAGAAACAAAGAGATCTTCTGTTGAATCTGACAATTAATCTGGATGGTTGTACAGTCGTCTCAAATAAAACTGTGAAGGACCTCGGCGTTACTCTGGACCCTGATCTCTCTTTTGAAGAACATATCAAGACTGCTTCAAGGACAGCTTTTTTCCATCTACGTAACATTGCAAAAATCAGAAACTTTCTGTCCAAAAATGACGCAGAAAAATGAATCCATGCTTTTGTTACTTCTAGGCTCGACTACTGCAATGCTCTACTTTCCGGCTACCCGGATAAAGCACTAAACAAACTTCAGTTAGTGCTAAATACGGCTGCTAGAATCCTGACTAGAACCAAAAAATTTGATCATATTACTCCAGTGCTAGCTTCCCTACACTGGCTTCCTGTTAAGGCAAGGGCTGATTTCAAGGTTTTACTGCTAACCTACAAAGCATTACATGGGCTTGCTCCTACCTATCTTTCCGATTTGGTCCTGCCGTACATACCTACACGTACGCTACGGTCACAAGACGCAGGCCTCCTAATTGTCCCTAGAATTTCTAAGCAAACGGCTGGAGGTAGGGCTTTCTCCTATAGAGCTCCATTTTTATGGAATGGTCTGCCTACCCATGTGAGAGACGCAGACTCAGTCTCAACCTTTAAGTCTTTACTGAAGACTTATCTCTTCAGTAGGTCCTATGATTAAGTATAGTCTGGCCCAGGAGTGTGAAGGTGAACGGAAAGGCTGGAGCAACGAACCGCCCTTGCTGTCTCTGCCTTGTCGGTTCCCCTCTTCCCACTGGGATTCTCTGCCTCTAACCCTTTTACAGGGGCTGAGTCACTGACTTACTGGTGTTCTTCCATGCCGTCCATGGGAGGGGTGCGTCACTTGAGTAGGTTGAGCCACTGACGTGGTCTTCCTGTCTGGGTTGGCGCCCCCCCCTTGGGTTGTGCCGTGGCGGACATCTTTGTGGGCTATACTCGGCCTTGTCTTCGGACGGTAAGTTGGTGGTTGTAGATATCCCTCTAGTGGTGTGGGGGGCTGTGCTTTGGCAAAGTGGGTGGGGTTATATCCTGCCTGTTTGGCCCTGTCCGGGGGTATCATCGGATGGGGCACAGTGTCTTCTGATCCCTCCTGTCTCAGCCTCCAGTATTTATGCTGCAGTAGTTTATGTGTCGGGGGGCTAGGGTCAGTCTGTTACATCTGGAGTATTCTCTTGTCTTATCCGGTGTCCAGTGTGAATGTAAATATGCTCTCTCTAATTCTCTCTTTCTTTCTTTCTTTCTTTCTCTCGGAGGACCTGAGCCCTAGGACTACCTGGCATGATGACTCCTTGCTGTCCCCAGTCCACCTGGCCATGCTGCTGCTCCAGTTTCAACTGTTCTGCCTGCGGCTACGGAACCCTGACCTGTTCACCGGACGTGCTTGTTGCACCCTCGACAATTACTATGATTATTATTATTTGACCATGCTGGTCATTTACGAACATTTTAACATCTTGACTATGTTCTGTTATAATATCCACCCGGCACAGCCAGAAGAGGACTGGCCACCCCTCATAGCCTGGTTCCTCTCTAGGTTTCTTCCTAGGTTTTTGGCCTTTCTCAGGAGTTTTTCCTAGGGAGTTTTTCCCAGCCACCGTGCTTCTTTCACATGCATTGCTTGCTGTTTGGGGTTTTAGGCTGGGTTTCTGTACAGCACTTTGAGATTTCAGCTGATGTACGAAGGGCTATATAAATAAATTTGATTTGATTTGATTTGATTTGATTTTAATCAAATTACAGATACTTTTGAAAAATGACATGAATACTTTTAGGATTACTTTTAATTTCAGAAAGAATTTTTGCACAAAAAAAATACATTGACACCTTTCAGTTTTCTCAATGACATTCAATTCAGCACTGAAAAAAGGTGCCAGTTTGAGTTTGTTCCACCTGAGCGAGTCTGACCACCACTATGATGACACCAAATGATGACCACCAATCAGAGACCACTATGAGGACACCAAATGATGACCACCAATCAGAGTCCACTATGAGGACACCAAATGATGACCACCAATCAGAGACCACTATGAGGACACCAAATGATGACCACCAATCAGAGACCACTATGATGACACCAAATGATGACCACCAATCAGAGACCACTATGATGACACCAAATGATGACTACCAATCAGAGACCATTATGATGACACCAAATGATGACCACCAATCAGAGACCACTATGATGACACCAAATGATGACCACCAATCAGAGACCACTATGATGACACCAAATGATGACCACCAATCAGAGACCACTATGATGACACACCAAATGATGACCACCAATCAGAGACCACTATGATGACACACCAAATACATTTGAAGGATCCTTTGTGTCTTCATCTAATTCCTGTTAAGGGGAAAATAATCCAAAAGTAACTGAAAGTAATTAGTTTAGTAAGGTTGGGTAATCCAAAAGTAACTGAAAGTAATTAGTTTAGTGAGGTTGGGTAATCCAAAAGTAACTGAAAGTAATTAGTTTAGTAAGGTTGGGTAATCCAAAAGTAACTGAAAGTAATTTGTTTAGTGAGGTTGGGTAATCCAAAAGTAACTGAAAGTAATTCGATTAGTGAGGTTGGGTAATCCAAAAGTAACTGAAAGTAATTAGATTAGTGAGGTTGGGTAATCCAAAATTATTTTACAGATGACAATTTTGGACATTTAACAACATTTAACATTTAGAAAGTAACCCACCCAACCCCACACACACACACACACACACACACACACACACACACACACACACACACACACACACACACACACACACACCGTCTCCATCCATGTCGATACTGCAGGCGTCTCCCTCTCCGTTGCTGTCTGTATCAGTCTGTAAAGGGTTGTGGGTGAAGGGACAGTTATCACAGCGGTCTCCAACTCCATCTCTGTCAGAGTCAAACTGATGAGGGTTGTAGTGTCCAGGGCAGTTATCCTAGGGAGCACACACACAATGGAATAAACACACACACAGACACACACACACACAAATAAACAATGGAATAAACACACAGACACACACACACACACACACACACACACACACACACACACACACAAACAAACAATGGAATAAACACACAGACACACACACACACACACACACAATGGAATAAACACACACACACACACACACAAACAATGGAATAAACACAGACACACACACACACACAAACAATGAAATAAACACACAGACACACACACACACACACAATGGAATAAACACACACACACACAAACAATGGAATAAACACACAGACACACACACACACACACACACACAATGGAATAAACACACACACACACACAATGGAATAAACACACACACACACACACAATGGAAAAAAGACACAGACACACACACACACACACACACACACACACAATGGAATAAACACACACACACACACAATGGAATAAACACACACACACACAGCCTCACCCTCACCCTCTCCCTCACCCTCTCCCTCTCCCTCTCCCTCACCCTCACCCTCTCCCTCACCCTCTCCCTCTCCATCTCCCTCACCCTCACCCTCTCCCTCACCCTCTCATCTAAGACATCGTCGTTGTCGTCATCAGGGTCACAGGCGTCTCCAAGGCGATCGTTGTCAAGGTCTTCCTGTCCGGAGTTTGGCAGGGCGGGGCAGTTATCCTGTTAGCCAATCACAACACAGCTCAGTTATTATATATTCAATCAAATCAATCGAATCTTAGTGTAGGGGTTCTGGGCTTGACTAACTGTTCCATAACCTGTCAGAATGTGTCTATTTTACATGGCCGTAAGTAACAGTGAGCCCAGCATGGTGTTAGATACATGTACAGTGGCTTGCGAAAGTATTCACCCCCCTTGGCATTTTTTTATTTTGTTGCCTTACAACCTGGAATTAAAATGGATTTTGGGGGGGTTTTATCATTTGATTCACACATGCCTACCACTTTGAAAACACAAAATATTTTTCTTTGTGAAACAGACAAGAAATAAGACAAAAAAACAGAAAACTTGAGCGTGCATAACTATTCACCCCCCCAAAGTCAATACTTTGTAGAGCCCCCTTTTGCAGCAATTACAGCTGCAAGTCTCTTGGGGTATGTCTCTATAAGCTTGGCACATCTAGCCACTGGGATTTCCCCCCATTCTTCAAGGCAAAACTGCTCCAACTCCTTCAAGTTGGATGGGTTCCGCTGGTGTACAGCAATCTTTAAGTCATACCACAGATTCTCTATTGGATTGAGGTCTGGGCTTTGACTAGGCCGGGGGTCGACCCATGGACTAGGCCATTCCAATACATTTAAATGTTTCCCCTTAAACCACTCGAGTGTTGCTTTAGCAGTATGCTTAGGGTCATTGTCCTGCTGGAAGGTGAACCTCCATCCCAGTCTCAAATCTCTGGAAGACTGAAACAGGTTTCCCTCAAGAATTTCCCTGTATTTAGCTCTCTCCATCATTCCTTCAATTTTGACCAGTTTCCCAGTCCCTGCCGACGAAAAACACCCCCACAGCATGACGATGCCACTACCATGCTTCACTGTGGGGATGGTATTCTCGGGGTGATTGGTGTTGGGCTTGCCCCAGACATAGCGTTTTTCTTGATGACCAAAAAAGCTCTATTTTAGTCTCATCTGACCAAAGTACCTTTTTCCATATGTTTGGGGAGTTTCCCACATGCCTTTTGGTGAACACCAAATGTGTTTGCTTATTTTTTTATTTTAGCAATGGCTTTTTCTGGACACTCTTCTGTAAAGCCCAGCTCTGTGGAGTGTATGGCTTAAAGTGGTCCTATCGACAGATACTCGCTGATCCGCTGTGGAGCTTTGCAGCTCCTTCAGGGTTATCTTTGGTCTCTTTGTTGCCTCTCTGATTAATGCCCTCCTTGCC
>NW_021823195.1:322175-335067 GCF_901001165.1 Salmo trutta
ATCCCTGACCAAGTTAAAGTTGTTTCAAGGTGCTTGGGGACCATACTGTGGAAAATCTGATGAACAAGACAAAACTTGATCTGACAGAGACTCCTCTACTTTGAGGAGGAGAGAGACTGACAGAGACTCCTCCACTATGAGGAGGAGAGAGACTGATTGAGACTCCTCCACTTTGAGGAGGAGAGAGACTGACAGAGACTCCTCCACTTTGAGGAGGAGAGAGACTGACAGAGACTCCTCCACTATGAGGAGGAGAGAGACTGATTGAGACTCCTCCACTTTGAGGAGGAGAGAGACTGACAGAGACTCCTCCACTATGAGGAGGAGAGAGACTGATTGAGACTCCTCCACTTTGAGGAGGAGAGAGACTGACAGAGACTCCTCCACTATGAGGAGGAGAGAGACTGATTGAGACTCCTCCACTTTGAGGAGGAGAGAGACTGACAGAGACTCCTCCACTTTGAGGAGTAGAGAGACTGACAGAGACTCCTCCACTTTGAGGAGGAGAGAGACTGACAGAGACTCCTCCACTTTGAGGAGGAGAGAGACTGACAGAGACTCCTCCACTTTGAGGAGGAGAGAGACTGACAGAGACTCCTCCACTTTGAGGAGGAGAGAGACTGACAGAGACTCCTCCACTTTGAGCCATCTGAGGCTTTCTAAGTGCGAATGGTCAAGATCGGTATGTGCTGGAAGTCTAAGAATAATACTAACGAATTAGTTCTGAGGTGTCCACAGTTTGTTTATAATGATCTTGCGGGCACTATTGTACCAGGAAGAGCATGCATAAAGTGGCACTGAACAAGAGCCCCTGCCAATGCCACCATTGAGATGTACCTGTATTGTTTGTTTTAGCTCCATGGATAAATTATTACCCTGGATTAGTGATTTAACCTGTTGGGGCTAGGGGGCAGTATTTGCACGGCAGGATAAAAAACGTACCCGAATTAAACTGGTTACTACTCTTGCCCAGAAACGAGAATATGCATATAATTAGTAGATTTGGATAGAAAACACTCTAAAGTTTCTAAAACTGTTTGAATGGTGTCTGTGAGTATAACAGAACTCATATGGCAGGCCAAAACCTGAGAAGATTCCATACAGGAAGTGCCCTGTCTGACAATTTGTTCTCCTTCTGTGGCATCTCTATCGAAAATACAGCATCTCTGCTGTAACGTGACATTTTCTAAGGCTTCCATTGGCTCTCAGAAGGCGCCAGAAAGTGGAATGATGCTGGTTTTTGATATAAATATGAACTTGATTGAACAAAACATGCATGTATTGTATAACATAATGTCCTAGGAGTGTCATCTGATGAAGATCATCAAAGGTTAGTGCTGCACTTAGTTGTGGTTTTGGTTTTTGTGACATATATGCTTGCTTTGAAAATGGCTGTGTGATTATTTTTGGCAGGGTACTCTCCTGACATAATCTAATGTTTTGCTTTCGCTGTAAAGCCTTTTTGAAATCGGACAATGTGGTTAGATTAACGAGAGTCTTGTCTTTAAAATGGTGTAAAATAGTCATATGTTTGAGAAATTGAAGTTATAGCATTTTTGAGGTATTTGTATGTGACCAATAACATTTGATTTGATTTGATTTTAGCAGAAAGGCCAAAATCAATGTTTCATCAAATTATTTTTGACATATTTTTTTTTATACTAAAGGGGTCCTAAAATTCAAAATCAAATAGCTAAATTATCCTTGGTATGGCCATCTTAAACAATTCCATATGTTAGTTTAGACTGTTATGGAATAAATTATCTGTACTGTATCCTAACTGCTTCAAAAACGTCCATAGTTTACTTGGATTGTTCCTGTTCGCAACTATGTTGTCAGTGGAATAATGGTTCTTGGCCCTCTCTGCTCATCATATTAACCTCATTCTTGGCCCTCTCTGTCATCCTGTTAACCTCATTCTTGGCCCTCTCTTTTCATCCTTTTAACCTCATTCTTGGCCCTTGTGACGACCCTCCCACTCTGTCTGCTGTATTTTCTCTCTTTGCTCTTGTTCCTTATTAGGATGCCAGTGGGCGGAGTGGGAAGGGTCGTCAGCTAGATGGGAAACACCTGGGCTCGGGTGTGTCCCAGGATAAAGACACCTCTTCCACAGTCATTGGGAAGACTCTCTCCACGCAGACACTTTGTTGTTTTTGGTTGTGTAGTTTTGTGGCTTTTTGGTTATTTGCTTTGGCACCTTTCAACACCCTGCATTATTACATTCAGGTATGCAAAACACTCACTTACATTACTGATTACACACCATTGTTAATTACTTAGTTACTTTATTTAATAAATATATATTTTGATACTCCTTGTCTCCACGTTGTCTCCCTTTTGTTGCGAACTCTGAGCCGGTTCGTAACAAGTGGGGGCTCATCCGGGATCTTGAACGGATTGTGTTTGGGAGAAAACGTGGAGGTATGTTAAATTCTATAGGTGCTTTGTTTGTATATTTTGTTAGTTTGAGTTTGGTGCTCAGTACTGGTTGCTTTTGTTTGTTTGGTTTGTGTGCTGTGTTGGAGAGAGTACATTGGTTAGTTTCCAGGCCCAGCCTGGAAACGCTTGTTCTACTTGTTGTTGGGACATTGGTCTGAGGACGTGAGTGTAATCAGCTGGGTACCTCAGTGGGAGATTTGGATAGGGTAGTGAACCTTACCACCAGGAGCTATAGCCTTTTTCCCCTGATAGGCTTAGCGATGTATTTCATTTTGGAATATGTTGGGCATTGTTAATGTTTGTTATTTTTGTGTGGTGTCTGTGGACTGAGCAGTTGTCTCGGGGGCACATCCGTGGTTTGGTGGAATCTACCAGCGTGCTGGGGGGTTACTTCCTTTCCAGCGGGCTACAGTGCATAATTACCCACTGCAAATCTGCATGAAGATTAGGGTTGAGTTATTGTAGGTTTGGGGGAAGCTCCATATCATCTCTCTTTCTGTGGTGCCAGTGTGATTGTTATTTCTCTTATTGTGGTCTGGTGTGCTCAGAGGGGTTGAGTGAGAATTTTTTTTTTTTTCTTTCTCTCTCTGACTATGGCGTCTAATGTAGACGAGTTCATTCGCTTTCCATCAGAGGAACTGTTAGACTTATGTACTAAAGAACAGCTGTTGAAGGTTGCTGAACACTACAAGGTTGAAATTAGTGATAAACGTCTAAAAAATTCTATTAGGTTAATATTGAAGGCCAATCTGATGGAGAGTGGTATTCTTGACGTTACCACTGGGGCAGCCTCTACTGAGGACTCGCCGTCTCCCCGATATGTCACAATTACCGCTCCATCGGTTAGTCCTAGTAGTCTTCTTTTTGAACAGCAGAAAGAGCTGCTTCTGTTACAGATAGAGCACGATCGTGAGAAGCTAGAGCACGATCGTGAGAAGCTAGAGCACGATCGTGAGAAGCTAGAGCACGATCGGGTAAAATATGAGAAGGAATTGGAATTTAAACAGGATATGGAGCGTGCTAAAATCAAGCTGCAACAAGAGCGACTAGAGTTGGTTAGGGAAGGAAAGCTCTCAGGAGAGTTTGCTCTGGGAAGGTGACGCAGATTTACTTAGGAATCGTTCCTCTTTTGGTCGTGCCCCGGACACATTTGACATTGTTGGGAATTTACGGTTGTTGCCTCAGTTTAATGAAAGGGACCCTGAGACATTCTTTTCGTTGTTTGAGCGTGTTGCTGACGCTAGGAGTTGGCCTGATTCTGATCGCACTTTAATGTTGCAGTGTGTGCTGACTGGTAAAGCGCAGGAAGCATATTCAGCTCTTAGTGTAGCCGACAGTGTCAGTTATGATAAGGTTAAAACGGCGGTGTTACAGATTTACGAATTGGTTCCTGAGGCTTACCGCCAACGATTTAGAACTTTAGAAAGGGATGATAAGCAGACTCATGTTGAGTTTGCGCGAAAATTATCTTCACAGTTTAATCGCTGGTGTTCCGCCTCTGCGGTTATGACTTTTCAAGGGCTGTGTGATCTGATTATGCTAGAACAATTTAAGGACACAATCCCTGATCGTATAGCCACGTACATTAACGAGCGGAAAGTTAAAACTGTCGCTGAAGCTGCGGTTTTGGCAGACGAATATGTTTTGACTCACAAAAGTGTTTTTGTAGAACCCCGTACTTGGAGTGAGTGGGGGCGTTCGGAGAGATTTGGGCCTCGCTCACAGAGATACTCTGGTTCACGGGCAGAGTTTTATTCAACTAGGGTTGAGCCTGACTCCCGTGGTAAAACTGACTTTGGTCAAGAGTGTCACTACTGTCACGGCTCAGGTCATTGGAAAAATGAATGTCCGGTTCTCAGGTCTAGGGGTAAATTCAGTACGTGTGATAACGTTAAATCTAGGCCTACGGCGTTAGCTGCGTCTGTTCTACATCAGTTTACTCCTGAAACATTGTCTCAGGCCCAGGGCCATGTGAAAGTTCATATTGACCCAGGCTATTTACCTTTCGTTACGGAGGGTTTTGTGTCTATGTTAGGATGTAAGAACCTAGTGCCAGTGAAGATCCTATGAGACACAGGTGCCTCGGAATCGTTTGTGTTGGAATCTGTGTTACCCTTCTCTGCTGAGACTGATTCTGGGAATAGTGTTCTAATTAGGGGAATAGGTTTGAACAATCTGTCAGTTCCATTGCATAAACTGATATTGGATTGTGGACTGGTGAAAGGTGAGGTTGTTGTGGGGGTGCGTCCTTCGTTGCCTATTGAGGGTATTGACGTTATCCTTGGGAATAACTTGGCTGGTGAGTGTGTGTGGCCTGTTGTGTTTCCATCTCTAGTGGTTTCCACTAAACCGTCAATTGTAGGGATTCCTGATGAGAGTGCGCAGAGGTTCCCAGCGGTGTTCTCTGCGGGTGCAGTGACGCGGTCTATGAGCCATGGTGACCTGGTCCCTGCTCCGGTAAATCAGAATACCACAAAGAAGTCTCTCACTGTTTTCCCTGTTATTCCGTTGTCTGTACTCCGCTCCGATCTAAACAATGCGCCACGGACTGACCCCACATTAGAAGAGTTGCGTGACCAAATTGTGCCTGTGGAACAGTTGGGAGATGTCGCACATGGTTATTTTCTCCAAGAGGATGTTCTGATGAGAAAGTGGGTGTCTACAGAGGATGGTAAACCTGTTAGTTTGGCTGATAACGTTACTTCCCTTGGTTCTTTTAATGTTAGGTCTGTGCATGAGGAAAAAAATGTTCCTGGTCCCGATGATTGCATACTGCAGGGTAGATTGAAAAACTCTGAGACACTGGATATTTTGGATAGCCCTCTTACTCAGCTACCTGTTGATGGGCGGAAAGAGCTGGTTGGTCTGATTCGGAAAATTCCAGGTTTGTTTTCTGTGACACCTACACGTACAAACTTGATAGAGCATGATATTGACATTGGAGATGCTGACCCCATTCGTCAGCGGTTCTATAGAGTCTCTGTAGAGAAACTGCGTTGTCTGGATGCTGAGGTCAGGTACATGCTGGAGAGTAAGATAGCAGAGCCTTCTTTCTCCAGTTGGGCTTCTCCCTGTATCTTGGTCAGTAAACCGGATGGAACGGACCACCGTAATGTCAACGGAGTCACTAAGCCGGATTAATTTCCTCTTCCTCAGATGGAGGACGGCGTTGATCAAGTCGGCGCAGCTAAGTTTGTGAGCAAATTTGACCTGTTATTGTGCTATTGGCAGGTGCCACTGACGAGTAGGGCACATGACATTTTTTGCCTTTATTACACCCTCTAGTCTGTACTCGTATTCGTTATGAGTTTAGTGACTATGAATCGTTGGCGTGACTATGAATCGTTGGGAAATGACAACCGTTGAGTTGTGACTGAACCGTTGGGAGATGTTGTTTGCGTTTGTAGCTGATGTGGTCTCTTGTGCGCCCTGTTCCTGAGTGTTATGTGACTGACCATTGTTTGGTTTTGTCGTGTTCTAACTTTCCTGTCTGTTCCCTCCTGGTCTTGTGTTCTCCTTTCCTCTTAAATGTTGCTTCCTGTACACAAAGGTTGCTGAGGTCTGGGGAGAAGGAGGTTGGCTGGGGCAAGTGGAAGGTGAACATGTAACCTCTCGTAAATTTGGGACGCAGAGGCCTGTGTCAATTTGGGACGCAGAGGCCTGTGTCAATTTGGGGTTGAGAGCCCTGTTAGTTGCTTTTCCAAAAAGTTTAACCGTTATCAGTTGAACTACTCGGGTCATGGAAAAAGAAGCGCTAGCACTCATTTGGGCGCTACAACACTTTGAAGTGTATGTTGGGTCGGGAGTAGTACCTATTGTGGTCTACACCGACCATAACCCTCACCTTTTTTTTCAGGTCCATGATGTGTCCTAATCAGAGGATAATGAGATGGTGTTTATTTTTACAATCCTTCCATCTCGATGTGAGGCATATCCGGGGAACTGGTAACGTGATTGCTGATGCGCTCTCTCGTGCGCCCTGTTCCTGAATATTTACGTGACTGACCGTTGTTTGGTGTTGTCATGTTCTGTCGTTCCTGTCTGTTCCCTCCTGGTCTCGTTTTTTTCTTTCCTCTTAAAAGTTGCTTCCTGTGTAAAGGTTGCTGAGGTCTGGGGAGGAGGTTGGTTGGGGCAGGTGGAACTGAACACTTAACCCCTTGTCAATTTGGGAGGCAGAGGCTGGTACGTTGTTCCGGGGTCCTTGTTGGTCCCCGGTTTTATGGGGGGGTGTGACGACCCTCCCACTCTGTCTGCTGTATTTTCTCTCTTTGCTCTTGTTCCTTATTAGGATGCCAGTGGGTGGAGTGGGAAGGGTCGTCAGCTAGATGGGAAACACCTGGGCTCGGGTGTGTCCCAGGATAAAGACACCTCTTCCACAGTCATTGGGAAGACTCTCTCCACGCAGACACTTTGTTGTTTTTGGTTGTGTAGTTTTGTGGCTTTTTGGTTATTTGCTTTGGCACCTTTCAACACCCTGCATTATTACATTCAGGTATGCAAAACACTCACTTACACTACTGATTACTGATTACACACACCATTGTTAATTACTTAGTTACTTTATTTAATAAATATATATTTTGATACTCCTTGTCTCCACGTTGTCTTCCTTTTGTTGCGAACTCTGAGCCGGTTCGTAACACCCTCTCTATAATCCTGTTAACCTCATTCTTGGCCCTCTCTGTCCTCCTGTTAACCTCATTCTTGGCCCTCTCTGTCCTCCTGTTAACCTCATTCTTGGCCCTCTCTGTCCTCCTGTTAACCTCATTCTTGGCCCTCTCTGTCCTCCTGTTAACCTCATTCTTGGCCCTCTCTGTCCTCCTGTTAACCTCATTCTTGGCCCTCTCTGTCCTCCTGTTAACCTCATTCTTGGCCCTCTCTTTTCCTCCTGTTAACCTCATTCTTGGCCCTCTCTATCATCCTATTAACCTCCTTCTTGGCCCTCTCTGTCGTCCTATAAACCTCATTCCTTCATTTCTTATAGCTTATAAAAAACATAATCTGCCCTGGATCTCCAGATAGAATTTATTTCTTCACTTCATTGCTTTTAAAATGTAATCGTTAATCTATGGTTCAGTTCTTTGCTTAATTCAACAACATCCATCTAGTGCCACCTTGTATACAGCCTCTACAAATGGTCTCAGACATTATCACCTCAATGCATTTCAATACAGGAGACCAGTACAATTATCTCAATGAAGTAACCAAAACATCTGCACTATAGTTCTCCATAGTTTTTCTGAACCTTCCTACTACAGAAAAAGATGTAATGATCACTGAGCCCATAGTTTACAACCCCACATCCTCGATCTATCAGACACCAAAACAAGGTCAGTGGTGGTTTGGGTAGAAGGACAGACCCCGGTGGGCTCATTAATCAGCTGGTGTAAAGCAAACGGATGACAAAATCTGAAATGCTTTAGAAGAAGCTAGCATGTTTGTAGAGCTATATGAATCCCCAGACTACTGTAAATAAACCAGGCTGTGTTGTGGAGTTAGAGCTGGGTGTCTATGTATGCTACCTATTGGACAGGGCTGTGTATCGCAGGCTGCGTAGTCGGCCGTCTCTCCCACACACTTCCTGCCTCCATGCCGGGGGGCGGGGTTAGAACACTCTTGCTGACGAATCATCAGCCCACTGCCACACGACACACTGCATGGTAACCAGGAAGACCACGGTCCCCAGCCCCCGACAACTACAATCACACAGACAGTGTGTCAGTCGATCCAACATCAACAATAGCAGTCATGTGGTTTTGTTTGTTTGTTTGTGTTCTCACCTGGACAGGGTGTAGCGTCACAGGGACGTGTCTCTGTGGTGTTGCCACGGCAGCCGCCGCCCCCGCGGCGAGAGACGGGGAAGTTGCAGAGACGCAGACGCAGGACGAGACCTGAACCACACGACACAGAACACGCAGACCAGGGAGACCACAGGCCCCAGCCGCCGTTCCCACGCTCTACACACACACACACACACACACCACACACGCGCGCAAACACACACCACACACACACACACATTTTTATAAAAGGGAAATGATTGCTCAAACACTACACCCAAACCTGAGCGTTCCATTCTGCCACCTCTGGTCTCTGGGTTAGGGTTAGGTTAGCTAACCCTCTGGTCTCTTGGTTAGGGTTAGGTTAGCTAACCCTCTGGTCTCTGGGTTAGGGTTAGGTTAGCTAACCCTCTGGTCTCTGGGTTAGGTTAGCTAACCCTCTGGTCTCTGGGTAGTTAGCTAACCCTCGGTCTCGGGTTAGGTTAGCTAACCCTCTGGTCTCTGGGTTAGGTTAGCTAACCCTCTGGTCTCTGGGTTAGGTTAGCTAACCCTAACCCTCTGGTCTGTTTGGCCCTCCCAACCATATGAGGGTCAGCTCCCCCCAACCCAGTCACAGATCTAACCCTAACCCCCCAGTCACAGATCTACCCTAACCCCAGTCACAGATCTAACCCTAACCCCCCAGTCACAGATCTAACCCTAACCCCCAGGCACAGATCTAACCCTAACCCCAGTCACAGATCTAACCCTAAACCCCCCAGTCACAGATCTAACCCTAACCCCCCAGTCACAGATCTAACCCTAACCCCCCAGTCACAGATCTAACACTAACCCCCCAGTCACAGATCTAAGCCTAACCCCCAGTCACAGATCTAACCCTAACCCCCCAAGTCACAGATCTACCCTAACACCCAGTCACAGATCAACCCTAACCCCCACTCACAGATCTAACCCTAACCCCCAGTCACAGATCTACCCAAACCCCCAGTCACAGATCTAACCCTAACCCCCCAGTCACAGATCTAACCCTAACCCCCCAGTCACAGATCTAACCCTAACCCCCCAGTCACAGATCTAACCCTAACCCCCAGTCACAGATCTAAACCCTAACCCCCAGTCACAGATCTAACCCTAACCCCCCAGTCACAGATCTAACCCTAACCCCCAGTCACAGATCTAACCCTAACCCCCCAGTCAGATCTAACCCTAACCCCCCAGTCAGATCTAACCCTAACCCCCCAGTCACAGATCTAACCCTAACCCCCCAGTCACAGATCTAACCCTAACCCCCCAGTCACAGATCTAACCTAACCCCCCAGTCACAGATCTAACCCTAACCCCCCAGTCACAGATCTAACCGTAACCCCCCAGTCACAGATCTAACCCTAACCCCCCAGTCACAGATCTAACCCTAACCCCCAAGTCACAGATCTAACCCTAACTGACCCAGTCACAGATCTAACCCTAAACCCCAGTCACAGATCTAACCCTAACCCCCAGTCACAGATCTAACCCTAACCCCCCAGTCACAGATCTAAGCCTAACCCCCAGTCACAGATCTAACCCTAACCCCCTAGTCAGATCTAACCCTAACCCCCCAGTCACAGATCTAACCCTAACCCCCAGTCACAGATCTAACCCTAACCCCCAGTCACAGATCTAACCCTAACCCCCCAGTCACAGATCTAACCCTAACCCCCAGTCACAGATCTAACCCTAACCCCCAGTCACAGATCTAACCCTAACCCCCAGTCACAGATCTAACCCAAACCCCCCAGTCACAGATCTAACCCTAACCCCCAGTCACAGATCTAACCCTAAACCCCAGTCACAGATCTAACCCTAACCCCCAGTCACAGATCTAACCCTAACCCCCCAGTCACAGATCTAACCCTAACCCCCCAGTCACAGATCTAACCCTAACCCCCCCAGTCAGATCTAACCCTAACCCCCAGTCACAGATCTAACCCTAACCCCCCAGTCAGATCTAACCCTCACCCCCCAGTCACAGATCTAACCCTAACCCCCCAGTCAAAGATCTAACCCTAACCCCCCAGTCACAGATCTAACCCTAACCCCCCAGTCACAGATCTAAACCCTACCCCAGTCACAGATCTAACCCTAAACCCCAGTCACATATCTAACCCTAACCCCCAGTCACAGATCTATCCCTAACCCATAGTCACAGATCTAACCCTAACCCCACAGTCACAGATCTAAACCGTAACCCCCCAGTCACAGATCTACCCTAACCCCCCAGTCACAGATCTAACCCTAACCCCCAGTCACAGATCAACCCTAACCCCCCCATTCACAGATCTAACCCTAACCCCCCCAGTCACAGATCTAACCCTAACCCCCAGTCACAGATCTAACCCCCAGATCTAACCCTAACCCTGCAGTCACAGATCTAACCCTAACCCCCCAGTCACAGATCTAACCTTAACCCCCCAGTCACAGATCTAACCCTAACCCCCCAGTCACAGATCTAACCCTAACCCCCCAGTCACAGATCTAACCCTAACACCCCAGTCCACAGATCTAACCCTAACCCCCCAGTCACAGATCTAACCCTAACCCCCAGTCACAGATCTAACCCTAACCCCCAGTCACAGATCTAACCCTAAACCCCCCAGTCACAGATCTAACCCTAACCCCCAGTCACAGATCTAACCCTAACCCCCCAGTCACAGATCTAACCCTAACCCCCAGTCACAGATCTAACCCTAACCCCCAGTCACAGATCTAACCCTAAACCCCCCCAGTCACAGATCTAACCCTAACCCCCCCCAGTCACAGATCTAACCCTAACCCC
The DNA here is from genome assembly GCF_901001165.1 of Salmo trutta. Classification (NCBI taxonomy): domain Eukaryota; kingdom Metazoa; phylum Chordata; class Actinopteri; order Salmoniformes; family Salmonidae; genus Salmo; species Salmo trutta. Next base: position 333,210 of record NW_021823195.1, read on the forward strand.
CCCAGTCACAGATCTAACCCTAACCCTCCAGTCACAGATCTAACCCTAACCCCCCAGTCTCAGATCTAACCCTAACCCCCCAGTCACAGATCTAACCCTAACCCCCCAGTCACAGATCTAACCCTAAACCCCAGTCACAGATCTAACCCTAACCCCCGTCACAGATCTAACCCTAACCCCCAGTCACAGATCGAAACCTAACCCCCCAGTCACAGATTCTAAACCCCACCCCCCAGTCACAGATCTAAACCCTAACCCCCCAGTCACAGATCTAACCCTAACCCCCCAGTCACAGATCTAACCCTAACCCCCCAGTCACAGATCTAACCCTAAACCCCCAGTCCCACAGATCTAACCCTAAACCCCCAGTCACAGATCTAACCCTAACCCCCCAGTCACAGATCTAACCCTAACCCCCCAGTCACAGATCTACCCTAACCCCCCAGTCAAAGATCTAACCCTAACCCCCAGTCAAAAGATCTAACCCTAACCCCCCAGTCACAGATCTAACCCTAACCCCCCAGTCACAGATCTAACCCCTAACCCCCAGTCACAGATCTAACCCTAACCCCCAGTCACAGATCTATCCCTAACCCACCAGTCACAGATCTAACCCTAACCCCCACAGTCACAGATCTAACTCTAACCCCCCAGTCACAGATCTAACCCTAACCCCCCAGTTCACAGATCTAACCCTAACCCCCAGTCACAGATCTAACCCTAACCCCCAGTCACAGATCTAACCTAACCCCCCAGTCACAGATCTAACCCTAACCCCCAGTCACAGATCTAACCCTAACCCCCCAGTCACAGATCTAACCCTAACCCCCAGTCACAGATCTAACCCTAACCCCCAGTCACAGATCTAACCCTAACCCCCATTCACAGATCTAACCCTAACCCCCCAGTCACAGATCTAACCCTAACCCCCAGTCACAGATCTAACCCCCAGATCTAACCCTAACCCTGCAGTCACAGATCTAACCCTAACCCCCCAGTCACAGATCTAACCCTAACCCCCCAGTCACAGATCTAACCCTAACCCCCCAGTCAGATCTAACCCTAACCCCCCAGTCACAGATCTAACCCTAACCCCCAGTCACAGATCTAACCCTAAACCCCCAGTCACAGATCTAACCCTAACCCCCCAGTCACAGATCTAACCCTAACCCCCAGTCACAGATCTAACCCTAACCCCCCAGTCACAGATCTAACCCTAACCCCCAGTCACAGATCTAACCCTACCACCCCCAGGCACAGATATAACCCTAACCCCCCATCACAAGATCTAACCCTAAACCCCCAGTCACAGATCTAACCCTAAACCCCCAGTCACAGATCTAACCCTAACCCCCCAGTCACAGATCTAACCCTAACCCCCCAGTCACAGATCTAACCCTAACCCCCCAGTCAAAGATCTAAACCCTAACCCCCCAGTCACAGATCTAACCCTAACCCCCCAGTCACAGATCTAACCCTAACCCCCAGTCACAGATCTAACCCTAACCCCCAGTCACAGATCTAACCCTAACCCCCATCACAGATCTATCCCTAACCCCCAGTCACAGATCTAACCTAACCCCACAGTCACAGATCTAACCCTAACCCCCCAGTCACAGATCTAACCCTAACCCCCAGTCCAGATCTAACCCTAACCCCCCAGTCACAGATCTAACCCTAACCCCCAGTCACAGATCTAACCCTAACCCCCCAGTCAGATCTACCCTAACCCCCAGTCAGATCTAACCCTAACCCCCCAGTCACAGATCTAACCCTAACCCCCCACAGTCAAGATCTAACCCTAACCCCCAACCCCTACCCCCCAGTCACAGATCTAACCCTAACCCCCAGTCACAGA
>NW_021823195.1:335567-383067 GCF_901001165.1 Salmo trutta
TGTATTAGCCTCTCTACTGTATATAGCCTCACTACTGTATATAGCCCACTGTATATAGCCTCTACTGTATATAGCCCTTCTACTGTATATAGCCCTCTACGGTATATAGCCTCTCTACTGTATATAGCCTCTCTACTGTAAAGCCTCACTACTGTATAGCCACACTACTGTATATAGCCTCACTACTGTATATAGCCTCTCTACTGATATAGCCCTTTACTGTATATATAGCCTCACTACTGTATATAGCCTCACTACTGTATATAGCCTCACTACTGTATATAGCCTCTCTACTGTATATATAGCCTCACTACTGTATATAGCCCTTCTACTGTATATAGCCTCACTACTGTATATAGCCTCTCTACTGTATATAGCCTCACTACTGTATATAGCCTCTCTACTGTATATAGCCTCTCTACTGTATATAGTCTCTCTACTGTATATAGCCTCTCTACTGTATATAGCCTCTCTACTGTATATAGCCTCTCTACTGTATATAGTCTCTCTATTGTATAGCCTCTCTACTGTATATAGCCTCTCTACTGTATATAGCCTCTCTACTGTATATAGCCTCTACTGTATATAGCCTCTCTACTGTATATAGCCTCTCTACTGTATATAACCTCTCTACTGTATATAGCCCCTCTACTGTATATAGCCTCTCTACTGTATATAGCCTCACTACTGTATAGGCTCTACTGTATATAGCCTCTACTGTATATAGCCCTTCTACTGTATATACTCTCTACTGATATAGCCTCTCTACTGTATATAGCCTCTCTACTGTATATAGCCTCTACTGTATAAGCCTCTCTACTGTATATCAGCCTCTCTATGTATATAGCCTCTCTACTGTATATAACCCTCTCTACTTGTATATCTCCTCTCTACTGTATATAGCCTCTCTACTGTATATAGCCTCTCTACTGTATATAGCCTCTCTACTGTATATAGCCCCTCTACTGTATATAGTCCTCTCTACTGTATATAGTCTCTCTACTGTATATAGCCTCTCTACTGTATATAGTCTCCTCTACTGTATATAGCCTCTCTACTGAATATAGCCTCTCTGTATATAGACTCTCTACTGTATATAGGCTCTCACTGTATATAGACTCTCTACTGTATATAGCCTCTACTGTATATAGCCTCTCTACTGTATATAGCCCCTCTACTGTATAGAGCCTCTCTACTGTATATATCCTCTACTGTATATAGCCTCTCTACTGTATATAGCCTCACTACTGTATATATCCTCACTACTGTATATAGCCTCTCTACTGTATATAGCCTCTCTACTGTATATAGCATCTCTACTGTATATAGCCCCTCTACTGTATATAGCCTCACTACTGTATATAGCCTCTCTACTGTACATGGCCTCTCTACTGTATATAGCCTCTCCTGTATATAGCCTCTCTACTGGATATAGCCTCTCTACTGTATATAGCCTCTCTACTGTATATAGCCTCACTACTGTATATAGCCTCACTACTGTATATAGCCTCTCTACTGTATATAGCCCTTCTACTGTATATATAGCCTCACTACTGTATATAGCCTCTCTACTGTATATAGCCTCACTACTGTATATAGCCTCTCTACTGTATATAGCCTCACTACTGTATATAGCCCTTCTACTCTATATATAGCCTCACTACTGTATATAGCGTCTCTACTGTATATAGCCTCACTACTGTATATAGCCTCTCTACTGTATATAGCCTCTCTACTGTATATAGCCTCTCTACTGTATATAGCACCTACTGTATATAGCCTCTCTACTGTATATCGCCTCTCTACTGTATACCTCGGCACTCTCTACTGTATATAACCTCTCTACTGTATATAGCCTCTACGTATATAGCCTCTCTACTGTACATAGCCTCTCTACTGTATATAGCCTCTCTACTGTATATAGTCTCTCTACTGTATATAGCATCTCTACGTATATAACCTCTCTACTGTATATAGTCTCTCTACTGTATATAGCCTCTCTACTGTATATAGCCTCTCTACTGTATATAGCCTCTCTACTGTATATAGCCTCTACTGAATATAGCCTCTCTACTGTATATAGACTCTCTACTGTATATAACCTCTCTACTGTATATAACCCTCTCTACTGTATATAGCCCCTCTACTGTATATAGCCTCTCTACTGTATATAGCCTCACTACTGTATATAGGCTCTACTGTATATAGCCTCTCTACTGTATATAGCCTCTCTACTGTATATAGCCTCTCTACTGTATATAGCCTCTACTGTATATCGCCTCTCTACTGTATATAGTCTCTCTACTGTATATAGCCTCTACTGTATATAGCCTCTACTGTATATAGCCTCTCTACTGTATATAGCCCCTCTACTGTATAGAGCCTCTCTACTGTATATATCCTCTACTGTATATAGCCTCTCTACTGTATATAGCCTCACTACTGTATATAGCCTCACTACTGTATATAGCCTCTCTGCTGTATATAGCCTCTACTGTATATAGCCTCTCTACTGTATATAGCTCACTAACTGTATATAGCCTCTCTACTGTATATAGCCTCTCTACTGTATATAGTCTCTCTACTGTATATAGCCTCTCTACTGTATATAGCCTCACTACTGTATATAGCCTCACTACTGTATATAGCCTCTCTACTGTATATAGCCTCTCTACTGTATAACCTCTTACTGTATATAGCCTCACTACTGTATATAGCCTCTACTGTATATAGCCTCTACTGTATATAGCCTCTACTGTATATAGCCTCTCTACTGTATATAGCCTCTACTGTATATAGCCTCTACTGTATATAGCCTCTCTACTGTATATAACCTCTCTACTGTATATAGCCCCTCTACTGTATATAGCCTCTCTACTGTATATAACCTCTCTACTGTATATAGCCTCTACTGTATATAGCCTCTCTACTGTACATAGCCTCTCTACTGTATATAGCCTCTCTACTGTATATAGTCTCTCTACTGTATATAGCCTCTCTACTGTATATAACCTCTCTACTGTATATAACCTCTCTACTGTATATAGCCTCTCTACTGTATATAGCCTCTCTACTGTATATAGCCTCTCTACTGTATATAGCCTCTCTACTGTATAGCCTTCTCTGGAAAATAGACCTCTCTACTGTATAAGCCTCTCTACTGATATATAACCTCTCTACTGTATATAGCCCTCTACGTATATAGCCTCTCTACTGTATATAGCCTCACTACTGTATATAGCCTCTCTACTGTTATAGCCTCACTACTGTATATAGCCTCACTACTGTATATAGCTCTCTACTGTATCTAGCCTCACTACTGTATATAGCCTCACTACTGATATCGCCTCCTAATGTATATAGCCTCTCTACTGTATATAGCCTCTCTACTGTATATAGCCTCTCTACTGTATATAGCCTCACTACTGTATATAGCCTCTCTACTGTATATAGTCTCTCTACTGTATATAGCCTCTCTACTGTATATAGCCTCTACTGTATATAGCCTATCTACTGTATATAGCCCCTCTACTGTATAGAGCCTCTCTACTGTATATATCCTCTACTGTATATAGCCTCTCTACTGTATATAGCCTCACTACTGTATATAGCCTCACTACTGTATATAGCCTCTCTGCTGTATATAGACTCTCTACTGTATATAGCCTCTCTACTGTATATAGCCTCACTACTGTATATAGCCTCTCTACTGTATATAGCCTCTCTACTGTATATAGCCTCTCTACTGTATATAGTCTCTCTACTGTATATAGCTACTGTATATAGCCTCACTACTGTATATAGCCTCACTACTGTATATAGCCTCTCTACTGTATATAGCCTCTCTACTGTATATAACCTCTCTACTGTATATAGCCTCTCTACTGTATATAGTCTCTCTACTGTATATAGCCTCTCTACTGTATATAGTCTCTTCTTACTCTATAGCCTCTCTACTGTATATAGCCTCTCTACTGTATATAGCCTCTCTACTGTATATAGCCTCTACTATATATAGCCTCTCTACTGTATATAGCCTCTCTACTGTATATAACCTCTCTACTGTATATAGCCCCTCTACTGTATATAGCCTCTCTACTGTATATAGCCTCACTACTGTATTATAGCTCTACTGTTATAGCCTCTACTGTATATAGCCCTTCTACTGTATATAGCCTCTCTACTGTATATAGCCTCTCTACTGTATATAGCCTCTCTACTGTATAGAGCCTCTCTACTGTATATAGCCTCTCTACTGTATATAGCCCCTCTACTGTATAGCCTCACTACTGTATATAGCCTCTCTACTGTATTAGTCTCTATACTGTATATAGCTCTCTACTGTATATAGCCTCTACTGTATATAGCCTATCTACTGTATATAGCCCCTCTACTGTATAGAGCCTCTCTACTGTATATATCCTCTACTGTATATAGCCTCTCTACTGTATATAGCCTCACTACTGTATATAGCCTCACTACTGTATATAGCCTCTCTGCTGTATATAGACTCTCTACTGTATATAGCCTCTCTACTGTATATAGCCTCACTACTGTATATAGCCTCTCTACTGTATATAGCCTCTCTACTGTATATAGCCTCTCTACTGTATATAGTCTCTCTACTGTATATAGCCTCTACTGTATATAGCCTCACTACTGTATATAGCCTCACTACTGTATATAGCCTCTCTACTGTATATAGCCTCTCTACTGTATATAACCTCTCTACTGTATATAGCCTCTCTACTGTATATAGTCTCTCTACTGTATATAGCCTCTCTACTGTATATAGTCTCTCTACTGTATATAGCCTCTCTACTGTATATAGCCTCTCTACTGTATATAGCCTCTCTACTGTATATAGCCTCTACTATATATAGCCTCTCTAGTGTATATAGCCTCTCTACTGTATATAACCTCTCTACTGTATATAGCCCCTCTACTGTATATAGCCTCTCTACTGTATATAGCCTCACTACTGTATATAGGCTCTACTGTATATAGCCTCTACTGTATATAGCCCTTCTACTGTATATAGCCTCTCTACTGTATATAGCCTCTCTACTGTATATAGCCTCTCTACTGTATAGAGCCTCTCTACTGTATATAGCCTCTCTACTGTATATAGCCCCTCTACTGTATATAGTCTCTCTACTGTATATAGTCTCTCTACTGTATATAGCCTCTCTACTGTATATAGTCTCTCTACTGTATATAGCCTCTCTACTGTATATAGCCTCTCTACTGTATATAGCCCCTCTACTGTATAGAGCCTCTCTACTGTATATATCCTCTACTGTATATAGCCTCTCTACTGTATATAGCCTCACTACTGTATATAGCCTCACTACTGTATATAGCCTCTCTACTGTATATAGCCTCTCTACTGTATATAGCCTCACTACTGTATATAGCCTCTACTGTATATAGCCCTTCTACTGTATATAGCCTCTCTACTGTATATAGCCTCTCTACTGTATATAGCCTCTCTACTGTAAATAGCCTCACTACTGTATATAGCCACACTACTGTATATAGCCTCACTACTGTATACAGCCTCTCTACTGTATATAGCCCTTCTACTGTATATATAGCCTCACTACTGTATATAGCCTCACTACTGTATATAGCCTCACTACTGTATATAGCCTCTCTACTGTATATATAGCCTCACTACTGTATATAGCCCTTCTACTGTATATATAGCCTCACTACTGTATATAGCCTCTCTACTGTATATAGCCTCACTACTGTATATAGCCTCTCTACTGTATATAGCCTCTCTACTGTATATAGCCTCTCTACTGTATATAGTCTCTGTACTGTATATAGCCTCTCTACTGTATATAGCCTCTCTACTGTATATAGTCTCTCTACTGTATATAGCCTCTCTACTGTATATAGCCTCTCTACTGTATATAGCCTCTCTACTGTATATAGCCTCTACTGTATATAGCCTCTCTACTGTATATAGCCTCTCTACTGTATATAAACTCTCTACTGTATATAGCCCCTCTACTGTATATAGCCTCTCTACTGTATATAGCCTCACTACTGTATATAGGCTCTACTGTATATAGCCTCTACTGTATATAGCCCTTCTACTGTATATAGTCTCTCTACTGTATATAGCCTCTCTACTGTATATAGCCTCTCTACTGTATATAGCCTCTCTACTGTATATAGCCTCTACTGTATATAGCCTCTCTACTGTATATAGCCTCTCTACTGTATATAGCCTCTCTACTGTATATAACCTCTCTACTGTATATAGCCTCTCTACTGTATATAGCCTCTCTACTGTATATAGCCTCTCTACTGTATATAACCTCTCTACTGTATATAGCCTCTCTACTGTATATAGCCTCTCTACTGTATATAGCCTCTCTACTGTATATAGCCCCTCTACTGTATATAGTCTCTCTACTGTATATAGCCTCTCTACTGTATATAGTCTCTCTACTGTATATAGCCTCTCTACTGAATATAGCCTCTACTGTATATAGACTCTCTACTGTATATAGTCTCTCTACTGTATATAGACTCTCTACTGTATATAGCCTCTACTGTATATAGCCTCTCTACTGTATATAGCCCCTCTACTGTATAGAGCCTCTCTACTGTATATATCCTCTACTGTATATAGCCTCTCTACTGTATATAGCCTCACTACTGTATATAGCCTCACTACTGTATATAGCCTCTCTACTGTATATAGCCTCTCTACTGTATATAGCATCTCTACTGTATATAGCCCCTCTACTGTATATAGCCTCACTACTGTATATAGCCTCTCTACTGTACATGGCCTCTCTACTGTATATAGCCTCTACTGTATATAGCCTCTCTACTGTATATAGCCTCTCTACTGTATATAGCCTCTCTACTGTATATAGCCTCACTACTGTATATAGCCTCTCTACTGTATATAGCCTCTCTACTGTATATAGCCCTTCTACTGTATATATAGCCTCACTACTGTATATAGCCTCTCTACTGTATATAGCCTCACTACTGTATATAGCCTCTCTACTGTATATATAGCCTCACTACTGTATATAGACCTTCTATTTTATATATAGCCTCACTACTGTATATAGCGTCTCTACTGTATATAGCCTCACTACTGTATATAGCCTCTCTACTGTATATAGCCTCTCTACTGTATATAGCCTCTCTACTGTATATAGCCTCTACTGTATATAGCCTCTCTACTGTATATAGCCTCTCTACTGTATATAGCCTCTCTACTGTATATAACCTCTCTACTGTATATAGCCTCTACTGTATATAGCCTCTCTACTGTACATAGCCTCTCTACTGTATATAGCCTCTCTACTGTATATAGTCTCTCTACTGTATATAGCCTCTCTACTGTATATAACCTCTCTACTGTATATAGCCTCTCTACTGTATATAGCCTCTCTACTGTATATAGCCTCTCTACTGTATATAGCCTCTACTGTATATAGCCTCTCTACTGTATATAGCCTCTCTACTGTATATAACCTCTCTACTGTATATAGCCCCTCTACTGTATATAGCCTCTCTACTGTATATAGCCTCACTACTGTATATAGGCTCTACTGTATATAGCCTCTACTGTATATAGCCCTTCTACTGTATATAGCCTCTCTACTGTATATAGCCTCTCTACTGTATATAGCCTCTCTACTGTATATAGCCTCTCTACTGTATATAGCCTCTACTGTATATAGCCTATCTACTGTATATAGCCCCTCTACTGTATAGAGCCTCTCTACTGTATATATCCTCTACTGTATATAGCCTCTCTACTGTATATAGCCTCTCTACTGTATATAGCCTCACTACTGTATATAGCCTCTCTGCTGTATATAGCCTCTCTACTGTATATAGCCTCTCTACTGTATATAGCCTCACTACTGTATATAGCCTCTCTACTGTATATAGCCTCTCTACTGTATATAGCCTCTCTACTGTATATAGTCTCTCTACTGTATATAGCCTCTCTACTGTATATAGCCTCACTACTGTATATAGCCTCACTACTGTATATAGCCTCTCTACTGTATATAGCCCTTCTACTGTATATATAGCCTCACTACTGTATATAGCCTCACTACTGTATATAGCCTCACTACTGTATATAGCCACTCTACTGTATATAGCCTCTCTACTGTATATAGCCTCTACTGTATATAGCCTCTCTACTGTATATAGCCTCTCTACTGTATATAGCCTCTCTACTGTATATAGCTTCTACTGTATATAGCCTCACTACTGTATATAGCCTCTACTGTATATAGCCTCACTACTGTATATAGCCTCTACTGTATATAGCCTCTACTGTATATAGCCCTTCTACTGTATATAGCCTCTCTACTGTATATAGCCTCTCTACTGTATATAGCCTCTCTACTGTATATAGCCTCTACTGTATATAGCCTCACTACTGTATATAGCCACTACTGTATATAGCCTCTACTGTATATAGCCCTTCTACTGTATATAGCCCTTCTACTGTATATAACCTCTCTACTGTATATAGCCTCTCTACTGTATATATAGCCTCACTACTGTATATAGCCTCACTACTGTATATAGCCTCTACTGTACATAGCCTCACTACTGTATATAGCCTCTCTACTGTATATAGCCTCTACTGTATATAGCCTTCTACTCTATATATAGCCTCACTAGTGTATATAGCCTCTCTACTGTATATATCCTCTCTATTGTATATAGCCTCTCTACTGTATATAGCCCTTCTACTCTATATATCCTCTACTGTATATAGCCTCTCTACTGTATATAGCCTCTACTGTATATAGCCTCTCTACTGTATATAGCCTCTACTGTATATAGCCTCTCTACTGTATATAGCCTCTCTACTGTATATAGCCTCTCTACTGTATATAGCCTCTACTGTATATAGCCCTTCTACTCTATATATAGCCTCTCTACTGTATATAGCCTCTCTACTGTATATAGCCTCTACTGTATATAGCCTCTCTACTGTATATAGCCTCTACTGTATATAACCTCTCTACTGTATATAGCCCTTCTGCTCTATATATAGCCTCTCTACTGTATATAGCCTCTTTACTGTATATAGCCTCTCTACTGTATATAGCCTCTCTACTGTATATAGCCTCTACTGTATATAGCCTCTCTACTGTATATAGCCCCTCTACTGTATATAGCCTCTCTACTGTATATAGCCTCACTACTGTATATAGCATCTCTACTGTATATAGTCTCTCTACTGTATATAGCCTCTCTACTGTATATAGCCTCTCTACTGTATATAGCCTCTCTACTGTATATAGCCTCTACTTTATATAGCCTCTCTACTGTATATAGCCCCTCTACTGTATATAGCCTCTCTACTGTATATAGCCTCTCTACTGTATATAGTCTCTCTACTGTATATAGCCCCTCTACTGTATATAACCTCTCTACTGTATATAGCCTCTCTACTGTATATAGCCTCACTACTGTATATAGCCTCTCTACTGTATATAGCCTCTCTACTGTATATAGCCCTTCTACTGTATATATAGCCTCACTACTGTATATAGCCTCTCTACTGTATATAGCCTCACTACTGTATATAGCCTCTCTACTTTATATATAGCCTCACTACTGTATATAGACCTTCTATTTTATATATAGCCTCACTACTGTATATAGCGTCTCTACTGTATATAGCCTCACTACTGTATATAGCCTCTCTACTGTATATAGCCTCTACTGTATATAGCCTCTCTACTGTATATAGCCTCTACTGTATATAGCCTCTCTACTGTATATAGCCTCACTACTGTATATAGCCTCTCTACTGTATATAGCCTCTACTGTATATAGCCCTTCTACTCTATATATAGCCTCTCTACTGTATATAGCCTCTCTACTGTATATAGCCTCTACTGTATATAGCCTCTCTACTGTATATAGCCTCTACTGTATATAACCTCTCTACTGTATATAGCCCTTCTGCTCTATATATAGCCTCTCTACTGTATATAGCCTCTTTACTGTATATAGCCTCTCTACTGTATATAGCCTCTCTACTGTATATAGCCTCTACTGTATATAGCCTCTCTACTGTATATAGCCCCTCTACTGTATATAGCCTCTCTACTGTATATAGCCTCACTACTGTATATAGCATCTCTACTGTATATAGTCTCTCTACTGTATATAGCCTCTCTACTGTATATAGCCTCTCTACTGTATATAGCCTCTCTACTGTATATAGCCTCTCTACTGTATATAGCCCCTCTACTGTATATAGCCTCTCTACTGTATATAGCCTCTCTACTGTATATAGTCTCTCTACTGTATATAGCCCCTCTACTGTATATAACCTCTCTACTGTATATAGCCTCTCTACTGTATATAGCCTCACTACTGTATATAGCCTCTCTACTGTATATAGCCTCTCTACTGTATATAGCCCTTCTACTGTATATATAGCCTCACTACTGTATATAGCCTCTCTACTGTATATAGCCTCACTACTGTATATAGCCTCTCTACTTTATATATAGCCTCACTACTGTATATAGACCTTCTATTTTATATATAGCCTCACTACTGTATATAGCGTCTCTACTGTATATAGCCTCACTACTGTATATAGCCTCTCTACTGTATATAGCCTCTCTACTGTATATAGCCTCTACTGTATATAGCCTCTCTACTGTATATAGCCTCTCTACTGTATATAGCCTCTCTACTGTATATAACCTCTCTACTGTATATAGCCTCTACTGTATATAGCCTCTCTACTGTACATAGCCTCTCTACTGTATATAGCCTCTCTACTGTATATAGTCTCTCTACTGTATATAGCCTCTCTACTGTATATAACCTCTCTACTGTATATAGTCTCTCTACTGTATATAGCCTCTCTACTGTATATAGCCTCTCTACTGTATATAGCCTCTCTACTGTATATAGCCTCTACTGAATATAGCCTCTCTACTGTATATAGCCTCTCTACTGTATATAACCTCTCTACTGTATATAGCCCCTCTACTGTATATAGCCTCTCTACTGTATATAGCCTCACTACTGTATATAGGCTCTACTGTATATAGCCTCTACTGTATATAGCCCTTCTACTGTATATAGCCTCTCTACTGTATATAGCCTCTCTACTGTATATAGCCTCTCTACTGTATATAGCCTCTCTACTGTATATAGCCTCTCTACTGTATATAGCCTCTCTACTGTATATAGCCTCTACTGTATATAGCCTATCTACTGTATATAGCCCCTCTACTGTATATAGCCCCTCTACTGTATAGAGCCTCTCTACTGTATATAGCCTCTCTACTGTATATAGCCTCACTACTGTATATAGCCTCACTACTGTATATAGCCTCTCTGCTGTATATAGCCTCTCTACTGTATATAGCCTCTCTACTGTATATAGCCTCACTACTGTATATAGCCTCTCTACTGTATATAGCCTCTCTACTGTATATAGCCTCTCTACTGTATATAGTCTCTCTACTGTATATAGCCTCTCTACTGTATATAGCCTCACTACTGTATATAGCCTCACTCTACTGTATATAGCCCTTCTACTGTATATATAGCCTCACTACTGTATATAGCCTCACTACTGTATATAGCCTCACTACTGTATATAGCCACTCTACTGTATATAGCCTCTCTACTGTATATAGCCTCTACTGTATATAGCCTCTCTACTGTATATAGCCTCTCTACTGTATATAGCCTCTCTACTGTATATAGCTTCTACTGTATATAGCCTCACTACTGTATATAGCCTCTACTGTATATAGCCTCACTACTGTATATAGCCTCTACTGTATATAGCCTCTACTGTATATAGCCCTTCTACTGTATATAGCCTCTCTACTGTATATAGCCTCTCTACTGTATATAGCCTCTCTACTGTATATAGCCTCTACTGTATATAGCCTCACTACTGTATATGGCCTCTACTGTATATAGCCTCTACTGTATATAGCCCTTCTACTGTATATAGCCCTTCTACTGTATATAGCCCTTCTACTGTATATAACCTCTCTACTGTATATAGCCTCTCTACTGTATATATAGCCTCACTACTGTATATAGCCTCACTACTGTATATAGCCTCTACTGTACATAGCCTCACTACTGTATATAGCCTCTCTACTGTATATAGCCTCTACTGTATATAGCCCTTCTACTCTATATATAGCCTCACTAGTGTATATAGCCTCTCTACTGTATATATCCTCTCTATTGTATATAGCCTCTCTACTGTATATAGCCCTTCTACTCTATATATCCTCTACTGTATATAGCCTCTCTACTGTATATAGCCTCTACTGTATATAGCCTCTCTACTGTATATAGCCTCTACTGTATATAGCCTCTCTACTGTATATAGCCTCACTACTGTATATAGCCTCTCTACTGTATATAGCCTCTACTGTATATAGCCCTTCTACTCTATATATAGCCTCTCTACTGTATATAGCCTCTCTACTGTATATAGCCTCTACTGTATATAGCCTCTCTACTGTATATAGCCTCTACTGTATATAACCTCTCTACTGTATATAGCCCTTCTGCTCTATATATAGCCTCTCTACTGTATATAGCCTCTTTACTGTATATAGCCTCTCTACTGTATATAGCCTCTCTACTGTATATAGCCTCTACTGTATATAGCCTCTCTACTGTATATAGCCCCTCTACTGTATATAGCCTCTCTACTGTATATAGCCTCACTACTGTATATAGCATCTCTACTGTATATAGTCTCTCTACTGTATATAGCCTCTCTACTGTATATAGCCTCTCTACTGTATATAGCCTCTCTACTGTATATAGCCTCTACTTTATATAGCCTCTCTACTGTATATAGCCCCTCTACTGTATATAGCCTCTCTACTGTATATAGCCTCTCTACTGTATATAGTCTCTCTACTGTATATAGCCCCTCTACTGTATATAACCTCTCTACTGTATATAGCCTCTCTACTGTATATAGCCTCACTACTGTATATAGCCTCTCTACTGTATATAGCCTCTCTACTGTATATAGCCCTTCTACTGTATATATAGCCTCACTACTGTATATAGCCTCTCTACTGTATATAGCCTCACTACTGTATATAGCCTCTCTACTTTATATATAGCCTCACTACTGTATATAGACCTTCTACTGTATATATAGCCTCACTACTGTATATAGCGTCTCTACTGTATATAGCCTCACTACTGTATATAGCCTCTCTACTGTATATAGCCTCTCTACTGTATATAGCCTCTCTACTGTATATAGCCTCTACTGTATATAGCCTCTCTACTGTATATAGCCTCTCTACTGTATATAGCCTCTCTACTGTATATAACCTCTCTACTGTATATAGCCTCTACTGTATATAGCCTCTCTACTGTATATAGCCTCTCTACTGTATATAGCCTCTCTACTGTATATAGTCTCTCTACTGTATATAGCCTCTCTACTGTATATAACCTCTCTACTGTATATAGTCTCTCTACTGTATATAGCCTCTCTACTGTATATAGCCTCTCTACTGTATATAGCCTCTACTGTATATAGCCTCTCTACTGTATATAGCCTCTCTACTGTATATAACCTCTCTACTGTATATAGCCCCTCTACTGTATATAGCCTCTCTACTGTATATAGCCTCACTACTGTATATAGGCTCTACTGTATATAGCCTCTACTGTATATAGCCCTTCTACTGTATATAGCCTCTCTACTGTATATAGCCTCTCTACTGTATATAGCCTCTCTACTGTATATAGCCTCTCTACTGTATATAGCCTCTCTACTGTATATAGCCTCTACTGTATATAGCCTATCTACTGTATATAGCCCCTCTACTGTATAGAGCCTCTCTACTGTATATCCTCTACTGTATATAGCCTCTCTACTGTATATAGCCTCACTACTGTATATAGCCTCACTACTGTATATAGCCTCTCTGCTGTATATAGCCTCTCTACTGTATATAGCCTCTCTACTGTATATAGCCTCTCTACTGTATATAGCCTCTCTACTGTATATAGTCTCTCTACTGTATATAGCCTCTCTACTGTATATAGCCTCACTACTGTATATAGCCTCACTACTGTATATAGCCTCTCTACTGTATATAGCCCTTCTACTGTATATATAGCCTCACTACTGTATATAGCCTCACTACTGTATATAGCCTCACTACTGTATATAGCCACTCTACTGTATATAGCCTCTCTACTGTATATAGCCTCTACTGTATATAGCCTCTCTACTGTATATAGCCTCTCTACTGTATATAGCCTCTCTACTGTATATAGCCTCTACTGTATATAGCCTCACTACTGTATATAGCCTCTACTGTATATAGCCTCACTACTGTATATAGCCTCTACTGTATATAGCCTCTACTGTATATAGCCCTTCTACTGTATATAGCCTCTCTACTGTATATAGCCTCTCTACTGTATATAGCCTCTCTACTGTATATAGCCTCTACTGTATATAGCCTCACTACTGTATATAGCCTCTACTGTATATAGCCTCTACTGTATATAGCCCTTCTACTGTATATAGCCCTTCTACTGTATATAGCCCTTCTACTGTATATAACCTCTCTACTGTATATAGCCTCTCTACTGTATATATAGCCTCACTACTGTATATAGCCTCACTACTGTATATAGCCTCTACTGTACATAGCCTCACTACTGTATATAGCCTCTCTACTGTATATAGCCTCTACTGTATATAGCCCTTCTACTCTATATATAGCCTCACTAGTGTATATAGCCTCTCTACTGTATATATCCTCTCTATTGTATATAGCCTCTCTACTGTATATAGCCCTTCTACTCTATATATCCTCTACTGTATATAGCCTCTCTACTGTATATAGCCTCTACTGTATATAGCCTCTCTACTGTATATAGCCTCTACTGTATATAGCCTCTCTACTGTATATAGCCTCACTACTGTATATAGCCTCTCTACTGTATATAGCCTCTACTGTATATAGCCCTTCTACTCTATATATAGCCTCTCTACTGTATATAGCCTCTCTACTGTATATAGCCTCTACTGTATATAGCCTCTCTACTGTATATAGCCTCTACTGTATATAACCTCTCTACTGTATATAGCCCTTCTGCTCTATATATAGCCTCTCTACTGTATATAGCCTCTTTACTGTATATAGCCTCTCTACTGTATATAGCCTCTCTACTGTATATAGCCTCTACTGTATATAGCCTCTCTACTGTATATAGCCCCTCTACTGTATATAGCCTCTCTACTGTATATAGCCTCACTACTGTATATAGCATCTCTACTGTATATAGTCTCTCTACTGTATATAGCCTCTCTACTGTATATAGCCTCTCTACTGTATATAGCCTCTCTACTGTATATAGCCTCTACTTTATATAGCCTCTCTACTGTATATAGCCCCTCTACTGTATATAGCCTCTCTACTGTATATAGCCTCTCTACTGTATATAGTCTCTCTACTGTATATAGCCCCTCTACTGTATATAACCTCTCTACTGTATATAACCTCTCTACTGTATATACCCTCTCTACTGTATATAGCCTCTACTGTATATAGCCCTTCTACTCTATATATAGCCTCTCTACTGTATATAGCCTCTACTGTATATAGCCTCTCTACTGTATATAGCCCCTCTACTGTATATAGCCTCTCTACTGTATATAGCCTCACTACTGTATATAGTCTCTACTGTATATAGCCCTTCTACTCTATAAATAGCCTCTCTACTGTATATAGCCTCTCTACTGTATATAGCCTCTCTACTGTATATAGCCTCTCTACTGTATATAGCCTCTACTGTATATAGCCCTTCTACTCTATATAGCCCTTCTACTCTATATATAGCCTCACTACTGTATATAGCCTCTCTACTGTATATAGCCTCTCTACTGTATATAGCCCCTCTACTGTATATAGCCTCTCTACTGTATATAGCCTGTCTTTTTACTGTTGTTTTATTTCTTTACTTACCTATTGTTCACCTTATACCTTTTTGCACTATTGGTTAGAGCCTGTAAGGGCTTATAAGAAGGAGAGGTCTACTACACCTGTTGTATTCAGCATTTCACTGTGAGGTCTACTACACCTGTTGTATTCAGCATTTCACTGTGAGGTCTACTACACCTGTTGTATTCAGCATTTCACTGTGAGGTCTACTACACCTGTTGTATTCGGCGCACGTGACAAATAAACTTTGATTTACTTACAATCCCTTAACCAACAATGCCGTTTATGTCACGGTTGTCGTGGTGAATGGAAGACCAAAACGCAGCAGGAATCAGACACCACTATGATGACACCTAATGATTACCACCTGTCACGGTTGTCGTGGTGAATGGAGGACCAAAACGCAGCAGGAATGTGGATGCTCATCTTGATTTATTTATAAATAAAGTGAACACCAAAATAACAAACAACTAACGAACAACAAAACAGTCTTGCTCACACATGCAAAACAAGAAACAATCTCCCACAAACACTAACCCAAACAATTACCCATATATAGGACTCTCAATCAGAGGCAACGAGAAGGCACCTGCCTCCAATTGAGAGTCCAACCCCCCATTAACCTAAACATAGAAATACAACAAACCCGAAAGAACATAGAAATACCAAAACATAGAACATAGACCAAAACCCCGGAAATAATAAATCAAACACCCTACTACATAATACATCACCCCGAACCACATAAAACAAACACCCTCTGCCACGTCCTGACCAAACTACAATAACAAATAGCCCCTATTACTGGTCAGAACGTGACAGTTTATTTAAAAAAATTTTTTTAAAAACTAAAAAGAATAAGAAATAAAAGTAACAAATAGTTAAAGAGCAGCAGTAAAATAACAACAGCGAGACAATATACAGGGGGTACCGGTACAGAGTCAATGTGGAGGCTATATACAGGGGGTACCGGTACAGAGTCAATGTGGAGGCTATATACAGGGGGGTACCGGTACAGAGTCAATGTGGAGACTATATACAGGGGGGGGTACTGGTACAGAGTCAATGTGGAGGCTATATACAGGGGGGTACCGGTACAGAGTCAATGTGGAGGCTATATACAGGGGGTACCGGTACAGAGTCAATGTGGAGGCTATATACAGGGGGTAACGGTACAGAGTCAATGTGGAGACTATATACAGGGGGGGTACCGGTACAGAGTCAATGTGGAGGTTATATACAGGTGGTACCGGTACAGAGTCAATGTGGAGGCTATATACAGGGGGTAACGGTACAGAGTCAATGTGGAGACTATATACAGGGGGGGTACTGGTACAGAGTCAATGTGGAGGCTATATACAGGGGGGTACCGGTACAGAGTCAATGTGGAGGCTATATACAGGGGGTACCGGTACAGAGTCAATGTGGAGGCTATATACAGGGGGTACCGGTACAGAGTCAATGTGGAGGCTATATACATGGGGTACCGGTACAGAGTCAATGTGGAGGCTATATACAGGGGGTACCGGTACAGAGTCAATGTGGAGGCTATATACATGGGGTACCGGTACAGAGTCAATGTGCGGGGTCACCGGTTAGTCGAGGTAATTGAGGTAATATGTGAATGTAGGTAGAGTTATTAAAGTGACTGTGCATAGATAATAACAGAGAGTAGCAGTGGTGTAAAAGAGGGGGGGGGGGGGCAATGCAAATAGTCTGGGTAGGCATTTGATTAGATGTTCAGGAGTCTTATGGCTTGGGGGTAGAAGCTGTTTAGAAGCCTCTTGGACCTAGACTTGTGAAAGGAATCGATCACAAACATTGGCACATTCTAAGATCCGATGACAGTATTGGTAATGTGTTTTCGGACCCTCCCTTGGTCGTATTCTCACGGGGCAGAAATCTCAGATCAATTGGTACACTCTGATTTACCACCCCAAGACATCCCTGAACAACGTCTATTTACGCCTCTACTGGATGTAAACTACTAGTGTAATGGCTGTACTCAATGCAAACACACTTACAAATGTAGATTCTTCAAACACCCACAAACAGAGAAACAAATCCCAATCACTGGTGTTTTCACATGCTCCACTAAGGCAGTTACTTATCTTATAACTTGTCCTAAATATTATGTGGGTAAAACAAAGCACAAATTAAAAGTACGAAGCATCGTAGCACCATTAGGGGCAAAAACACAACTTTTTTTAACTAGGCAAGTCCGTTAACAAATTCTTATTTTCAATGACGGCCTAGGAACAGTGGGTTAACTACCTTGTTTTTGTACCTTGTCAGCTCTGATATTCAAACTTGCAACCTTTCGGTTACTGGCCCAACGCTCTAACCCCTAGGCTACGCTGATGCCCCAGACTTACCCCGTCGCGCTCCAGTTTTTGGAAGCGAACCACTAGATTTCAACACTACGTTATATCGGCATCGAACATGTCACCCTCCCTAGGAGAGGGAGTGACCTCGACAATTTATTGTTAAAACGAGAGGCTGCCTGGATCTTTCATTTAAAGGACCTCGCTCCCTTCGGTCTCAACGTAGACTTTGATCTGAAGCCATTTTTGTGATTATTGTGATTTTGCTATTCTTTGTAAATATTTTGTAGGCCTATGTAGCCAAATTGTATCTATGATCGTATGCTATCAATTTATGTTTTTGTATGTTATTCTTATGTCTGAGAATGAACCAATGATATCAGGCCACACCCGGCCATGATTACAGACACCTGTGTGTGTTCTTTGCCACTTTATAAACTAGTGACCCGCAGTGTTTGTCATTATACCCTGATAAACAAACGTTGGTTATTCAGTTATTAAATTATTTCATCTGAGCTCCTAGTGCCTCTACTTTTCTTTCTCAATCAGCGAATGGGGATCCAGAATAAATACACGTGTCGTGGCTGAAGATGTGTGCTACGGGTTGGTAGTCATTTAGACAGATTAGATTCTTAGGTACAGGGACTAGGGTGGTTTGCTTGAAACATGTAGGTATTACAGACTGGGTCAGAGAGGTTGAAAATGTCTTTCTCTCCATCTCTCAGTATGGGATCGTCCTGGATGCTGGCTCCTCACATACAGCAGTGTATATCTACGAGTGGCCGGCAGAGAAGGATAATGACACTGGAAGAGTGCAGCAGACACACGCCTGCAAAGTCAAAGGTAGACACACACACACGCTATAAAAACCTAGCAAGCGGGGACCGAGAGACTGAAAAACAGCTTCTATCCCAAGGCCATCAGACTGTTAAACAGCCATCACTAACAGAGTGGCTGCTGCCAACATACTGACTCAAATCTCTGGCCACTTTAATACATTTAATAAATGGATTTAAAGGTATCACTAGTTACTTTAAATCACGGCACTTTAATTATGTCTACATATCCTACATTACTCATCTCAAATGTATATACTGTATTCTATACCATCTACTGTATCTTAGTCTATGTATTACTCATCTCATATGTATATACTGTATTCTATCCTATTCTACTGCATCTGTCTATGCATTACTCATCTCATATGTATATACTGTATTCTATACCATCTACTGTATCTTAGTCTATGTATTACTCATCTCATATGTATTTACTGTATTCTATACCATCTACTGCATCTTGCCTATGCCGTTCGGCCATCACTCATCCATATATTTATATGTACATATTCTTATTCATTCCTTTACAGTTGTGTGTATTAGGTAGTTGTTGTTAAATTGTTAGATGATATTACTTGTTAGATATTACTGCACGGTCGGAACTAGAAGCACAAGTATTTCGCTACACTCGCATTAACATCTGCTGACCATGTGTATGTGACCACTAAAATATGATTTGTTATCTAGTTAAAATGTGTGTTTCGTGTGTGTGTGTCTGTGTGTGTTTCGTGTGTGCGTGTGTGTGGGTGCGTGTGCGTATGCGTGCGTGTGTATGTGTGTGTGTGTGTGTGTGCGTGCGTGCGTGCGTGTGCGTGTTTCGTGACCAGGTGCTGGTATCTCCAGCTACTCTGTGTTTCCAGGGCAGGCAGGGGCGTCTCTGAAGAGCTGTATGAAGGAAGCAGAGCGCCTCATCCCCCTAAGCAGGCACCACGAGACGCCCCTCTACCTGGGTGCCACCGCCGGAATGAGGCTGCTCAGGTACCCCTGATCCCTGGACGCAAAATGTTGTTTCGTAGGATAGCTGGAAGTATTATCCGTCGGATGATTGGCTGAGCCCTCTTGGGGGCGTGACCACTCCGAGCCCTTAACAAAACACCAAATCTGGCAGACAATTTCTCTCGTCTCAGATCTGAAAGATTTCCACCAGATAGTACAGTCACAAAGTCAAAATTGGCTATGTTGTAAAAATGTGTGAAAACTCAAATGAGCTTTTTGGTCTTAATTTAAGGTTAGGGTTAGGCATAAGGATAGCAATATGGTTATGGTTAAGATTAGGTTTAAAAATCATATTTTAAGAAGATAAATTGTAGAGGTAGGCGCAGTTTCTGACTTTGTGGCTCTGGTAACTAGTGACGACAGATCAGAAATGAGTAGGAACGAACCACCAACTTCAGTGACGCTGATCTTCAAATGATCCACTGATCACCGCGTTTAGGAGGAGAGCTGAAACTACTGACTGGCCAGGCATTACCCACTACTACCCAACGGAGCTGAAACTACTGACTGGATAAACATTACCCACTACTACCCAACGGAGCTGAAACTACTGACTGGATAAACATTACCCACTACTACCCAACAGAGCTGAAACTACTGACTGGCCAGGCATTACCCACTACTACCCAACGGTGTTTAGGAGGAGAGCTGAAACTACTGACTGGATAAACATTACCCACTACTACCCAACGGAGCTGAAACTACTGACTGGATAAACATTACCCACTACTACCCAACAGAGCTGAAACTACTGACTGGATAAAGATTACCCACTACTACCCAACGGAGCTGAAACTACTGACTGGCCAGGCATTACCCACTACGACCCAACGGTGTTTAGGAGGAGAGCTGAAACTACTGACTGGATAAACATTACCCACTACTACCCAACAGAGCTGAAACTACTGACTGGCCAGGCATTACCCACTACCACCCAACGGAGCTGAAACTACTGATTGGCCAGGCATTACCCACTACTACCCAACGGAGCTGGAACTACTGACTGGCCAGGCATTACCCACTACTACCCAACGGAGCTGAAACTACTGACTGGATAAACATTACCCACTACTACCCAACGGAGCTGAAACTACTGACTGGATAAACATTACCCACTACTACCCAACGGAGCTGAAACTACTGACTGGCCAGGCATTACCCACTACTACCCAACGGTGTTTAGGAGGAGAGCTGAAACTACTGACTGGCCAGGCATTACCCACTACTACCCGATGGAGCTGTAACTACTGACTGGCCAGGCATTACCCACTACTACCCAACGGAGCTGAAACTACTGACTGGCCAGACATTACCCACTACTACCCAATGGAGCTGAAACTACTGACTTGCCAGGCATTACCCACTACTACCCAACGGTGTTTAGGAGGAGAGCTGAAATACTGACTGGCCAGGCATTACCCACTACTATCCAATGGAGCTGAATCTACTGACTTGCCAGGAATTACCCACTACAACCCAACGGTGTTTAGGAGGAGAGCTAAAACTACTGATTGGATAAACATTACCCACTACTACCCAACGGAGCTGAAACTACTGACTGGCCAGGCATTACCCACTACTACCCAACGGAGCTGAAACTACTGACTGGCCAGGCATTACCCACTACTACCCAATGGAGCTGAAACTACTGACTGGCCAGGCATTACCCACTACTACCCAACGGAGCTGAAATTACTGACTGGCCAGGCATTACCCACAACTACCCAACGGAGCTGAAACTACTGACTGGCCAGACATTACCCACTACTACCCAATGGAGCTGAAACTACTGACTTGCCAGGCATTACCCACTACTACCCAATGGAGCTGTAACTACTGACTGGCCAGGCATTACCCACTACTACCCAATGGAGCTGAAACTACTGACTGGCCAGGCATTACCCACTACAACCCAACGGTGTTTAGGAGGAGAGCTAAAACTACTGACTGGATAAACATTACCCACTACTACCCAACGGAGCTGAAACTACTGACTGGCCAGGCATTACCCACTACTACCCAACGGAGCTGAAACTACTGACTGGATAAACATTACCCACTACTACCCAACGGAGCTGAAACTACTGACTGGATAAACATTACCCACTACTGCCCAACGGAGCTGAAACTACTGAATGGCCAGGCATTACCCACTACTACCCAACGGTGTTTAGGAGGAGAGCTGAAACTACTGACTGGCCAGGCATTACCCACTACTACCCAATGGAGCTGTAACTACTGACTGGCCAGGCATTACCCACTACTACCCAACCGTGTTTAGGAGGAGAGCTGAAAATACTGACTGGCCAGGCATTACCCACTACTACACAACGGTGTTTAGGAGGAGAGCTGAAAATACTGACTGGCCAGGCATTACCCACTACTATCCAATGGAACTGAATCTACTGACTTGCCAGGCATTACCCACTACAACCCAACGGTGTTTAGGTGGAGAGCTAAAACTACTGACTGGATAAACATTACCCACTACTACCCAACGGAGCTGAAACTACTGACTGGCCAGGCATTACCCACTACTACCCAACGGAGCTGAAACTACTGACTGGCCAGGCATTACCCACTACTACCCAATGGAGCTGAAACTACTGACTGGCCAGGCATTACCCACTACTACCCAACGGAGCTGAAATTACTGACTGGCCAGTCATTACCCACAACTACCCAACGGAGCTGAAACTACTGACTGGCCAGACATTACCCACTACTACCCAATGGAGCTGAAACTACTGACTTGCCAGGCATTACCCACTACTACCCAATGGAGCTGTAACTACTGACTGGCCAGGCATTACCCACTACTACACAATGGAGCTGAAACTACTGACTTGCCAGGCATTACCCACTACAACCCAACGGTGTTTAGGAGGAGAGCTAAAACTACTGACTGGATAAACATTACCCACTACTACCCAACGGAGCTGAAACTACTGACTGGATAAACATTACCCACTACTACCCAACGGAGCTGAAACTACTGACTGGATAAACATTACCCACTACTACCCAACGGAGCTGAAACTACTGACTGGATAAACATTACCCACTACTGCCCAACGGAGCTGAAACTACTGAATGGCCAGGCATTACCCACTACTACCCAACGGTGTTTAGGAGGAGAGCTGAAACTACTGACTGGCCAGGCATTACCCACTACTACCCAATGGAGCTGTAACTACTGACTGGCCAGGCATTACCCACTACTACCCAACCGTGTTTAGGAGGAGAGCTGAAAATACTGACTGGCCAGGCATTACCCACTACTATCCAATGGAGCTGAAACTACTGACTTGCCAGGCATTACCCACTATAACCCAACGGTGTTTAGGAGGAGAGCTAAAACTACTGACTGGATAAACATTACCCACTACTACCCAACGGAGCTGAAACTACTGACTGGATAAACATTACCCACTACTACCCAACGGAGCTGAAACTACTGACTGGATAAACATTACCCACTACTACCCAACGGTGTTTAGGAGGAGAGCTGAAACTACTGACTGGATAAACATTACCCACTACTACCCAACGGAGCTGAAACTACTGACTGGCCAGGCATTACCCACTACTACCCAACGGTGCTGAAACTACTGACTGGCCAGGCATTACCCACTACTACCCAACGAAGCTGAAACTACTGACTGGATAAACATTACGCACTACTACCCAATGGCGTTTAGGAGGAGAGCTGAAACTACTGACTGGATAAACATTACCCTCTACTACCCAACGGTGTTAAGGAGAAGAGCTGAAACTACTGACTGGATAAACATTACCCACTACTACCCAACGGTGTTTAGTAGTAGAGCTGAAACTACTGCCTGGCCAGGCATTACCCACTACTACCCAACGGAGCTGAAACTACTGACTTGCCAGGCATTACCCACTACTACCCAATGGAGCTGAAACTACTGACTGGCCAGGCATTACCCACTACTACCCAACGGTGTTTAGGAGGAGAGCTGAAACTACTGACTGGCCAGGCATTACCCACTACTACCCAACGGAGCTGAAACTACTGACTGGCCAGGCATTACCCACTACTACCCAACGGTGTTTAGGAGGAGAGCTGAAACTACTGACTGGCCAGGCATTACCCACTACTACCCAATGGAGCTGAAACTACTGACTGGATAAACATTACCCACTACTACCCAATGGAGCTGAAACTACTGACTGACCAGGCATTACCCACTACTACCCAACGGAGCTGAAACTATTGACTGGCCAGGCATTACCCTCTACTACCCAACGGTGTTTAGGAGGAGAGCTGAAACTACTGACTGGCCAGGCATTACCCACTACTACCCAACAGCGTTTAGGAGGAGAGCTGAAACTACTGAGACTGCCCAGGCATTACCCACTACTACCCAACGGTGTTTAGGAGGAGAGCTGAAACTACTGAGACTGGCCAGGCATTACCCACTACTACCCAACGGTGTTTAGGAGGAGAGCTGAAACTACTGACTGGCCAGGCATTACCCACTACTACCCAACGGTGTTTAGGAGGAGAGCTGAAACTACTGAGACTGGCCAGGCATTACCCACTACTACCGAACGGAGCTGGAACTACTGACTGGCCAGGCATTACCCAGTACTACCCAACGGAGCTGAAACTACTGACTGGATAAACATTACCCACTACTACCCAACGGTGTTTTGTAGGAGAGCTGAAACTACTCACTGGCCAGGCATTACCCACTACCACCCAACGGCGTTTAGGAGGAGAGCTGAAACTACTGACTGGATAAACATTACCCACTACTACCCAACGGTGTTTAGGAGGAGAGCTGAAACTACTGACTGGCCAGGCATTACCCACTACTACCCAACGGTGTTTAGGAGGAGAGCTGAAACTACTCACTGGCCAGGCATTACCCACTACCACCCAACGGCGTTTAGGAGGAGAGCTGAAACTACTGACTGGATAAACATTACCCACTACTACCCAACGGTGTTTAGGAGGAGAGCTGAAACTACTGACTGGATAAACATTACCCACTACTACCCAACGGAGCTGAAACTACTGACTGGCCAGGCATTACCCACTACTACCCAACAGAGCTGAAATTACTGACTTGCCAGGCATTACCCACTACTACCCAATGGTGCTGAAACTACTGACTCTATAAACATTACCCACTACTTCCCAACGGAGCTGAAACTACTGACTGGCCAGGCATTACCCACTACTTCCCAACGGAGCTGAAACTACTGACTGGATAAACATTACCCACTACTACCCAACGGAGCTGAAACTACTGACTGGCCAGGCATTACCCACTACTACCCAACGGAGCTGAAACTACTAACTGGATAAACATTACCCACTACTACCCAATGGAGCTGAAACTACTGACTGGCCAGGCATTACCCACTACTACCCAACGGAGCTGAAACTACTGACTGGATAAACATTACCCACTACTACCCAATGGAGCTGTAACTACTGACTGGATAAACATTACCCACTACTACCCAACGGTGTTTAGGAGGAGAGCTAAAACTACTGACTGGATAAACATTACCCACTACTACCCAACCGAGCTGAAACTACTGTCTGGATAAACATTACCCACTACTACCCAATGGAGCTGAAACTACTGACTGGATAAACATTACCCACTACTACCCAACGGAGCTGAAACTACTGACTGGCCAGGCATTACCCACTACTACCCAACGGTGCTGAAACTACTGACTGGCCAGGCATTACCCACTACTACCCAACGAAGCTGAAACTACTGACTGGATAAACATTACGCACTACTACCCAATGGCGTTTAGGAGGAGAGCTGAAACTACTGACTGGATAAACATTACCCTCTACTACCCAACGGTGTTTAGGAGAAGAGCTGAAACTACTGACTGGATAAACATTACCCACTACTACCCAACGGTGTTTAGTAGTGGAGCTGAAACTACTGCCTGGCCAGGCATTACCCACTACTACCCAACGGAGCTGAAACTACTGACTGGATAAACATTACCCACTACTACCCAACGGTGTTTAGTAGGAGAGCTGAAACTACTGACTGGATAAACATTACCCACTACTACCCAACGGAGCTGAAACTACTGACTGGATAAACATTACCCACTACTACCCAACGGAGCTGAAACTACTGACTGGCCAGGCATTACCCACTACTACCCAATGGTGTTTAGGAGGAGAGCTGAAACTACTGACTGGATAAACATTACCCACTACTACCCAACGGAGCTGAAACTACTGACTGGATAAACATTACCCACTACTACCCAACGGTGTTTAGGAGGAGAGCTGAAACTACTGACTGGATAAACATTACCCACTACTACCCAACGGAGCTGAAACTACTGACTGGCCAGGCATTACCCACTACTACCCAACGGCGTTTAGGAGGAGAGCTGAAACTACTGACTGGCCAGGCATTACCCACTACTACCCAACGGAGCTGAAACTACTGACCACTAAACAGACGGCTCTGCAGCCTATCAGTGTTATTGGGTAGCAGCCAGCTAAACAGACGGCTCTGCAGCCAGCTAAACAGACCGCTCTGCAGCCAGCTTAACAGACGGCTCTGCAGCCTATCAGTGTTATTGGGTAGCAGCCAGCTAAACAGACGGCTCTGCAGCCTATCAGTGTTATTGGGTATTTCATTAGGATCCACATAAGCTGTTGCAAAAGCAGCAGCTACTCATCCTGGGGTCCACATGCCCAAGAAGGCTCAACCAATTTTTATTTTATTTATTTTTTGTTTCACCTTTATTTAACCAGGTAGGCTAGTTGAGAACAAGTTCTCAATTACAACTGCGACGTGGCCAAGATGAAGCAAAGCAGTGCGACACAAACAACAACACAGAGTTACACGTGGATTAAACAAACATACAGTCAATAATACAGTAGAAAACGTCTATATACAGTGAGTGCAAATGAGGTAAGTTAAGGCAATAAATAGGCCATGGTGGCGAAGTAATTACAATATAGCAATTAAACACTGAAATGGTAGATGTGCAGAAGATGAATGTGCAAGTAGAGATACTGGGGTGCAAAGGAGCAAGATAAATAAATAAATAAATAAATACAGTATGGGGATGAGGTAGTCGGATGGGCTATTTACAGATGGGCTATGTACAGGTGCAGTGATCTGTGAGCTGCTCTGACAGCTGGTGCTTAAAGTTAGTGAGGGAGATATGAGTCTCCAGCTTCAGTGATTTTGCAGTTCGTTCCAGTCATTGGCAGCATTAGACACTAGCCAGGAATTTCTGAAAACGCTGGACAGTAATGAGGAAGTTAATTTGACAGCACTTGACAATAACTAGGAAGTTTTTACAAAAACACTAGACACTAACCAGGGAGTTAACATGAAAACACTGGACGACAACAAGGAAGTTACTGGACAATAACCAGGAAGTTAATATAAAAACACTGGACAATAACTAGGAGGTTTTTATGAAAACACTGGACACTACCCAGGAAGTTAATGTGAACACACTGGACACTAACCAGGAAGTTAATATGAAAACACTGATTAATAACTAGGAAGTTATTATGAAAAGAATAGACACTAACCAGGAAGTTAATATGAAAACAGTGATTAATAACCAGGAAGTTATTATGAAAAGAATAGACACTAACCAGGAAGTTAGTATGAAAACACTGATTAATAACCAGGAAGTTATTATGAAAAGAATAGACACTAACCAGGAAGCTAATATGAAAACACTGATTAATAACCAGGAAGTTATTATGAAAAGAATAGACACTAACCAGGAAGTTAGTATGAAAACTTTGGACACTAACCAGGAAGTTAGTATGAAAACACTGGACACCAACTAGAAAGTTACTGGACAGTAACCAGGAAGTTAATATGAAAACACTGGACACTAACTAGAAAGTTAATAAGCTAACCAGGCAGTTATTATAAAAACACTGGACACTAACCAGAAAGTTATTATGAAAACATTAGACACTAACCAAGAAGTTCAAATGAAAAACCTGGACACTAACCAGAAAGTTAATTAAAATCACTGGACACTAACTTGGATATTAATATTAAAACATTGGACACTAAGTAGAAAGTTGATATCAAAATACTAGACACTAATCAGGAAGTTATTATGGAAGCACTGGACACTAACTAGGACATTATTCTGAAAAAATTGTACACTAACCAGGAAGTAAAAATGAAAACATAGGACTAACCAGGAAGTTATTATGAAAACACTGGACTAACCAAAAAAGGGTATGTGTGCATGTGCGTGTGCGCGTGTGTTTAGGATGGAGAACCAGAGTTTGTCTGATCAGGTGCTGTGGTCGGTAGAGGAGGTGTTGCAGTCCTCTCCGTTCTCCTATCAGGGCGCTCGCATCATCACAGGCCAGGAGGAGGGAGCCTTCGGCTGGGTCACTGTTAACTACCTGAGTGACCGACTGAAACAGGTGAGAACTTTCTCTTTCGTGTTGAAACACTGCTCATCCATAATGTTTTCACCCCGGTGACGAATGGGGGATATGGCTGGAAAACGTACCTCAATCCAGGGATGGAAGATGGAACAGTATAAATTATCCCATTATCCCATACCAGGGATGGAAGATGGAACAGTACTCTAAATTATCCCATTATCCCATACCAGGGATGGAAGATGGAACAGTACTCTAAATTATCCCATTATCCCATACCAGGGATGGTAGATGGAACATTACTCCAAATTATCTCATTATCCCATACCAGGGATGGAAGATGGAACAGTACTCTAAATTATCCCATACCAGGGATGGAAGATGGAACAGTATAAATTATCCCATTATCCCATACCAGGGATGGAAGATGGAACAGTATAAATTATCCCATTATCCCATACCAGGGATGGTAGATGGAACAGTATAAATTATCCCATTATCCCATACCAGGGATGGAAGATGGAACAGTATAAATTATCCCATTATCCCATACAAGGGATGGTAGACAGGAACAGTATAAATTATACCATTATCCCATTCCAGGGATGGAAGATGGAACAGTATAAATTATCTCATTATCCCATACCAGGGATGGAAGATGGAACAGTATAAATTATCTCATTATCCCATACCAGGGATGGAAGATGGAACAGTATAAATTATCTCATTATCCCATAACAGGGATGGAAGATGGAACAGTATTGTCACGGTTGTCTTCGGGAAAGGAGGACCAAAATGCAGCAGGAATGTGGATGCTCATCTTTATGTTTATTAAAATAACGAAGTGAACACCAAAATAACAAAAGAACGAACTCACGATCAACGAAACAGTCTTGAAAGGCTTACTCACGCTAAACAAGAAACAGGCAAAACAAGAAACAATCTCCCACAAAATACAAACCCAAACACACCCTCATATATAGGATTCTCAATCAAAGGCAAAGAGACACCTGCCTTCAATTGAGAGTCCCAACCCCAATTAACTAAACATAGAAACAGATACACTAGACTCAACATAGAAATACATGAATATGACACAGTGCCCAAAAACCCCGGAACACATAAATCAAATACCCTTCTACAACAACCACCACCCCGAACCAATTTAGAGTACTGGTTTTGGTATCTTTTAGTGGTCACAGTATTAGACTAAACAGAGGTGATTTAATGAGGAAATATTGAAGTTGAAATGGTGATGGAATAGTGGAGGCAGCTCCTGGTGTTGAAATGGTGCTGGAATAGTGGAGGCAGCTCCTGGTGTTGAAGTGGTGCTGGAATAGTGAAGGCAGCTCCTGGTGTTAAAATGGTGCTGGAAAAGTAGAGGCAGCTCCTGGTGTTGAAGTGGTGCTGGATAAGTGGAGGCAGCTCCTGGTGTTGAAGTGGTGCTGGAATAGTGGAGGCAGCTCCTAGTGTTGAAATGGTGCTATAAAAGTAGAGGCAGCTCCTAGTGTTGAAATGGTGCTGGAATAGTGGAGGCAGCTCCTGGTGTTGAAGTGGTGCTGGAATACTGGAGGCAGCTCCTAGTGTTGAAATGGTGCTGGAAAGGTGGAGGCAGCTCCTGGTGTTGAAGTGGTGCTGGAATAGTGGAGGCAGCTCCTGGTGTTGAAATGGTGCTGGAATAGTGGAGGCAGCTCCTGGTGTTGAAGTGGTGCTGGAATAGTGGAGGCAGCTCCTGGTGTTGAAGTGGTGCTGGAATAGTGGAGGCAGCTCCTGGTGTTGAAATGGTGCTGGAATAGTGGAGGCAGCTCCTGGTGTTGAAGTGGTGCTGGAATAGTGGAGGCAGCTCCTGGTGTTGAAGTGGTGCTGGAATAGTGGAGGCAGCTCCTGGTGTTGAAATGGTGGTGGAGTAGTGGAGGCAGCTCCTGGTGTTGACATGGTGCTGGAATAGTGGAGGTGGCTCCTGTTGTTGAAGTGGTGCTGGAATAGTGGAGGCAGCTCCTGGTGTTGAAATGGTGCTGGAATAGTGGAGGCAGCTCCTGGTTTTGAAGTGGTGCTGGAATAGTGGAGGCAGTTCCTGGTGTTGACATGGTGCTGGAATAGTGGAGGCAGCTCCTGGTGTTGAAGTGGTGCTGGAATAGTGGAGGCAGCTACTGTTGTTGAAGTGGTGCTGGAGTAGTGGAGGCAGGTCCTGGTGTTGATATGGTGCTGGATAGTGGAGGCAGCTCCTGGTGTTGAAGTGGTGCTGGAATAGTGGAGGCAGCTCCTGTTGTTGAAATGGTGTTTGAATAGTGGAGGCAGCTCCTGGTGTTGAAGTGGTGCTGGAATAGTGGAGGCAGCTACTGTTGATGAAGTGGTGCTGGATTAGTGGAGGCAGGTCCTGGTGTTGACATGGTGCTGGAATAGTGGAGGTGGCTCCTGTTGTTGAAGTGGTGCTGGAATAGTGGAGGCAGCTCCTGGTGTTGAAATGGTGCTGGAATAGTGGAGGCAGCTCCTGGTTTTGAAGTGGTGCTGGAATAGTGGAGGCAGTTCCTGGTGTTGACATGGTGCTGGAATAGTGGAGGCAGCTCCTGGTGTTGAAGTGGTGCTGGAATAGTGGAGGCAGCTACTGTTGTTGAAGTGGTGCTGGAGTAGTGGAGGCAGGTCCTGGTGTTGAAGTGGTGCTGGATAGTGGAGGCAGCTCCTGGTGTTGAAGTGGTGCTGGAATAGTGGAGGCAGCTCCTGTTGTTGAAATGGTGTTTGAATAGTGGAGG
Organism: Salmo trutta; assembly: GCF_901001165.1. Classification (NCBI taxonomy): domain Eukaryota; kingdom Metazoa; phylum Chordata; class Actinopteri; order Salmoniformes; family Salmonidae; genus Salmo; species Salmo trutta. The sequence goes on from NW_021823195.1 coordinate 366,885, forward strand.
CAGCTCCTGGTGTTGAAGTGGTGCTGGAATAGTGGAGGCAGCTACTGTTGTTGAAGTGGTGCTGGATTAGTGGAGGCAGCTCTGGAATAGTGGAGGCAGCTCCTGGTGTTGAAGTGGTGCTGGAATAGTGGAGGCAGCTCCTGGTGTTGAAGTGGTGCTGGAATAGTGGAGGCAGCTCCTGGTGTTGAAATGGTGCTGGAATAGTGGAGGCAGCTCCTGGTGTTGAATTGGTGCTGGAATAGTGGAGGCAGCTCCTGGTGTTGAAGTGGTGCTGGAATAGTGGAGGCAGCTCCTGGTGTTGAAGTGGTGCTGGAATAGTGGAGGCAGCTCCTGGTGTTGAAATGGTGGTGGAGTAGTGGAGGCAGCTCCTGGTGTTGACATGGTGCTGGAATAGTGGAGGTGGCTCCTGTTGTTGAAGTGGTATTGGAATAGTGGAGGCAGCTCCTGTTGTTGAAGTGGTGCTGGAACAGTGGAGGCAGCTCCTGTTGTTGAAATGGTGCTGGATTAGTGGAGGCAGCTCCTGTTGTTGACATGGTCCTGGAATAGTAGAGGCAACTCCTGGTGTTGAAATGGTGCTGGAATAGTGGAGGTGGCTCCTGTTGTTGAAATGGTGCTGGAATAGTGGAGGCAGCTCCTGTTGTTGACATGGTGCTGGAATAGTGGAGGCAGCTACTGTTGTTGAAGTGGTATTGGAATAGTGGAGGCAGCTCCTGTTGTTGAAGTGGTGCTGGATGGGTGGAGGCAGCTCCTGGTGTTGACATGGTGCTGGAGTAGTGGAGGCAGGTCCTGGTGTTAACATGGTACTGGAATAGTGGAGGCAGCTCCTGGTGTTGAAGTGGTGCTGGATGGGTGGAGGCAGCTCCTGGTGTTGACATGGTGCTGGAATAGTGGAGGCAGCTCCTGGTGTTTACATGGTGCTGGAATAGTGGAGGCAGCTCCTGGTGTTGAAGTGGTGCTGGATTAGTGGAGGAAGCTCCTGGTGTTGACATGGTGCTGGAATAGTGGAGGCAGCTCCTGGTGTTTACATGGTGCTGGAATAGTGGAGGCAGCTCCTGGTGTTGAAGTGGTGCTGGATTAGTGGAGGAAGCTCCTGGTGTTGACATGGTGCTGGAATAGTGGAGGCAGCTCCTGGTGTTGAAGTGGTGCTGGAATAGTGGAGGCAGCTCCTGGTGTCGACATGGTGCTGGAATAGTGGAGGCAGCTCTTGGTGTTTACATGGTGCTGGAATAGTGGAGGCAGCTCCTGTTGTTGAAATGGTGCTGGAATAGTGGAGGCAGCTCCTATTGTTGACATGGTCCTGGAATAGTAGAGGCAGCTCCTGTTGTTGAAATGGTGCTGGACTGGTGGAGGCAGCTCCTGTTGTTGAAATGGTGCTGGAATAGTGGAGGCAGCTCCTGTTGTTGACATGGTGCTGGAATAGTGGAGGCAGCTCCTGATGTTGAAGTGGTGCTGGAATAGTGGAGGCAGGTCCTGATGCTGAAGTGGTGCTGGAATAGTGGAGGCAACTCCTGGTGTTGAAATGGTGCTGGAATAGTGGAGGCAGCTCCTGGTGTTTACATAGTGCTGGAAAGGTGGAGGCAGCTCCTGGTGTTGAAGTGGTGCTGGAATAGTGGAGGAAGCTCCTGGTGTTGACATGGTGCTGGAATAGTGGAGGCAGCTCCTGTTGTTGAAATTGTGCTGGAATAGTGGAGGCAGCTCCTGGTGTTGAAGTGGTGCTGGAATAGTGGAGGCAGCTCCTGGTGTTGAAATGGTGCTGGAATAGTAGAGGCAGCACCTGATGTTGAAGTGGTGCTGGAATAGTGGAGGCAGCTCCTGGTGTTGAAATGGTGCTGGAATAGTGGAGGCAGCTCCTGGTGTTGAAGTGGTGCTGGAATAGTGGAGGTAGCTCCTGGTGTTGAAGTGGTGCTGGAATAGTGGAGGCAGCTCCTGGTGTTGAAGTGGTGCTGGAATAGTGTAGGCAGATACTGTTTTTGAAGTGGTGCTGGAATAGTGGAGGCAGGTCCTGGTGTTGAAGTGGTGCTGGAATAGTGGAGGCAGGTCCTGGTGTTGAAATGGTGCAGGAATAGTGGAGGCAGCTCCTGTTGTTGAAGTGGTGCTGGAGTAGTGGAGGCAGCTCCTGGTGTTGAAATGGTGCTGGAATAGTGGAGGCAGCTCCTGGTGTTGAAATGGTGCTGGAATAGTGGAGGCAGCTCCTGGTGTTGACGTGGTGCTGGAATAGTGGAGGCAGCTCCTGGTGTTGATGTGGTGCTGGAATAGTGGAGGCAGCTCCTGATGTTGAAGTGGTGCTGGAATAGTGGAGGCAGCTCCTGGTGTTGAAATGGTGCTTGAATAGTGGAGGCAGCTCCTGGTGTTGAAATGGTGCTGGAATAGTGGAGGCAGCTCCTGGTGTTGACATGGTGCTGGAATAGTGGAGGCAGCTCCTGGTGTTGAAGTGGTGCTGGAATAGTGGAGGCAGCTACTGGTGTTGAAGTGGTGCTGGAATAGTGGAGGCAGCTCCTGGTGTTGAAGTGGTGCTGGAATAGTGGAGGCAGCTCCTGTTTTCTTTGCAGTAACTCTCCTTGGTTCTAAATCAATAGTTGTTTAGTTGTCTGAAAATGTGGGAAACATGAACTTGCTTGACCCTGCTGGAGGTCATGAAACTGTTAGTTTCCTGCATTATGCTTTCAGGACTTCAGCGGACAGATGTTGCTCTCCGGTTTTGTGATGAAACAAAGGTGTGGTGTAATTTACTCTGCCACTGTGTTGTCTTGTTGTCTGGGCTTTTAGGCCTGTATAACACGGCCACAAGGCATGTGAACTGACAGGTTACAGAGCAAACAATGCAATTACCACAACACATAGGTTGGAATATGGCATTTTGTTCTGGGTTCCCCTGTGATTTTACCCACGCACCGCTACTGCTGAGTGATATGCTGAAACAGGTGTGTGTGTGTGTGTGTGTGTGTGTGTGTGCGTGTGTGTGCGCATGTGCGCGTGTGCGCATGTGTGTGTGTGTGTGTGCGTGCGTGTGTGTGCGCGTGCGTGTGCTGCAGGGCTCAGGGACCACCGGAGCTCTTGACCTGGGCGGAGCCTCCACTCAGATCAGCTTTGTAGCCAATCAGGATGTGGCAGAGGAATCAGCGGAGAACGCTGTGACCTTCCGTCTGTATGGAAATGACTACTTCCTCTACACACACAGCTTCCTGTGCTACGGGAAAGACCAGGCGCTCAAGCTGGCGCTTGCTCAGCAGACTCAGGTAATCTTGACCCCTGACCTCTAATCCTGATGTCTTACCTTTGATCCCAGGCTCATAACTCTGTGTGTGTCTGTGTGTCTGTGTGTCTGTCAGTCTGGGGACAGCTCAGTGCTGGACCAGTATTTCCCTGGCTCATAACTCTGTGTGTGTCTGTCAGTCTGGGGACAGCTCAGTGCTGGACCAGTATTTCCCTGGCTCATAACTCTGTGTGTGTCTGTCAGTCTGGGGACAGCTCAGTGCTGGACCAGTGTTTCTCTGGCTCATAACTGTGTGTGTCTGTGTGTCTGTCAGTCTGGGGACAGCTCAGTGCTGGACCAGTGTTTCCCTGGCTCATAACTCTGTGTGTGTCTGTGTGTCTGTCAGTCTGTGGACAGCTCAGTGCTGGACCCGTGTTTCCCTGGCTCATAACTCTGTGTGTGTCTGTGTGTCTGTCAGTCTGGGGACAGCTCAGTGCTGGACCAGTGTTTCCCTGGCTCATAACTCTGTGTGTGTCTGTGTGTCTGTCAGTCTGGGGACAGCTCAGTGCTGGACCAGTGTTTCCCTGGCTCATAACTGTGTGTGTCTGTGTGTCTGTCAGTCTGGGGACAGCTCAGTGCTGGACCAGTGTTTCCCTGGCTCATAACTCTGTGTGTGTCTGTGTGTCTGTCAGTCTGGGGACAGCTCAGTGCTGGACCCATGTTTCCACCCAGGTTACAGTGTTGATCGAAGCTACTTTAGCGTGTACTCCAGCCCCTGCGTCATGGCTGGGAAATCCCTCGTCTCCAGGGACAGTTTCACTCACATAGGAGCAGGAAACGCATCATTGTGCCAGGAAGTAGTCAGAAGAATCTTCAACTTCAGTAGCTGCAGCTTCAGTCGCTGTTCTTTCAACAGGGTCTACCAGCCACCACTACAGGGGCCGTTTGGGGTGAGCTTAACTTTTACCCTAACCCTACATTCTTAGAAAAAAGGGTTCCAAAAGGGTTCTTCGGCTGTCCCTATAGGATAACCCTTTTTGGTTTCAGGTAGAACCCTTTTGGGTTCCATGTAGAACACTCTGTGGAAAGGGTTCTTCATGGAACCCAAAAGGGTTCTACCTGGAACCAAAAAGGGTTCTTCAAAGGGCACCTTCAACAGGGTCTTGTAAACCCCTGGTAACCCCTTCTGGGATTGAATGCAGAAAACTTCTTAGTGATGAGAAAGAAAAGTTGTGAGAAAATGCTCAGAATCATCTGTCTTTTTAATTTAGCTGTCTCTTTCTGTCTGTCTCTGTCTCTCTCTCTTCTTTCTCCCTCTCTGTCTGTCTGTCTGTCTCTGTCTCTCTCTCTCTTTCTCCCTCTCTGTCTGTCTGTCTGTCTGTCTGTCTGTCTGTCTGTCTGTCTGTCTGTCTGTCTGTCTGTCTGTCTGTCTGTCTGTCTGTCTGTCTGTCTGTCTGTCTGTCTGTCTCTGTCTCTTTCTTCTTTCTCCCTCTCTGTCTGTCTGTCTCTCTCTCTTCTTTCTCCCTCTCTGTCTTTCTCCCTCTCTGTCTGTCTGTCTGTCTCTCTCTCTTCTTTCTCCCTGTCTGTCTTTCTCCCTCTCTGTCTGTCTGTCTCCCTCTCTGTCTGTCTGTCTCTCTCTTCTTTCTCCCTCTCTGTCTGTCTCCCTCTCTGTCTGTCTCCCTCTCTTCTTTCTCCATCTCTTCTTTCTCCCTCTCTTCTTTCTCCCTCTCTTCTTTCTCCCTCCCTCTCTGTCTGTCTGTCTGTCTGTCTGTCTGTCTGTCTGTCTGTCTGTCTGTCTGTCTGTCTGTCTGTCTGTCTGTCTGTCTGTCTGTCTGTCTGTCTGTCTGTCTGTCTGTCTTCTTTCTCCCTCTCTGTCTGTCTGTCTCTTCTTTCTCCCTCTCTGTCTGTCTGTCTCTTCTTTCTCCTTCTCTGTCTGTCTGTCTCTTCTTTCTCCCTCTCTGTCTGTCTGTCTCTTCAGTCAGTCAGTCAGTCAGTCAGTCAGTCAGTCAGTCAGTCAGTCAGTCAGTCACACTCTCTCTCTCTCTCTCTCTCTCTCCTCTCCTCTCACTCTCTCCTCTCTCGTCTCTCTCTCCTCTCTCTTCTCTCTCTCAGGCATTCTCAGCGTTCTACTTTGTGATGAACTTTCTGAACTTGACATCAGGCTCTCTGGAAAGCAGCAGGGAGAAGCTGGCGCTCTACTGTTCTACACCCTGGACCCAGGTATATACACACACACACACACACACACACACACACACACACACACACACACACACACACACACACACACACACACACACACACACAGGAACTAATGGGGATCCATAATAAACCCCAGGAAGAGTAGCCGCTGCCTTGACAGGAACTAATGGGGATCCATAATAAACCCCAGCAAGAGTAGCTGCTGCCTTGGCAGGAACTAACAGAGATCCTTAATAAACCCCAGGAAGAGTAGCCGCTGCCTTGGCAGGAACTAATGGGGATCCATAATAAACCCCAGGAAGAGTAGCTGCTGCCTTGACAGGAACTAATGGGGATCTATAATAAACCCCAGGAAGAGTAGCTGCTGCCTTGACAGGAACTAATGGGGATCTATAATAAACCCCAGGAAGAGTAGCTGCTGCCTTGACAGGAACTAATGGGGATCCATAATAAACCCCAGGAAGAGTAGCCGCTGCCTTGGCAGGAACTAATGGGGATCCATAATAAACCCCAGGAAGAGTAGCCGCTGCCTTGGCAGGAACTAACGGGGATCCATAATAAACCCCAGGAAGAGTAGCTGCTGCCTTGGCAGGAACTAATGGGGATCCATAATAAACCCCAGGAAGAGTAGCTGCTGCCTTGGCAGGAACTAACGGGGATCCATAATAAACCCCAGGAAGAGTAGCTGCTGCCTTGGCAGGAACTAATGGGGATCTATAATAAACCCCAGGAAGAGTAGCAGCTGCCTTGGCAGGAACTAATGGGGATCTATAATAAACCCCAGGAAGAGTAGTCGCTGCCTTGGCAGGAACTAATGGGGATCCATAATAAACCCCAGGAAGAGTAGCTGCTGCCTTGGCAGGAACTAACGGGGATCCATAATAAACCCCAGGAAGAGTAGCTGCTGCCTTGGCAGGAACTAATGGGGATCCTTAATTAATACATACACAGACACACATAAGCACACATGCATTTTCTCCCAGTCACAGTCCTCACTGCACTCGGTGTGTAATGTGCAGATCCAGCAGCAGCACCCTGATGTGAAGGAGAAGTATCTGGCAGAGTACTGTTTCTCTGGGAGCTACATCCTGTCTCTACTGACTGACGGATACAACTTCACCTCAGACACATGGACAGACATCACGTTCATCAAGAAGGTCAGACACACACACCTGGCAATATAAACCGGCCTGTAGGAACATGTTATCTGAGAGCTGATGACTGTTAAGAGTTGGTATGTTGTTAGTTGTTAAATATGCATTTAGGGTTAGGGGTTAGGGGTTAGGGTTAGGGGTTAGGGTTAGGGGTTATGGTTAGGGGTTAGGGTTAGACTATATACAGGGTCAGTAGATACAGTATGTATAGGGGTCAGGGGACTATATACAGGGTCAGTAGATACAGTATGTATAGGGGTCAGGGGACTATATACAGGGTCAGTAGATACAGTATGTATAGGGGCCAGGGGACTATATACAGGGTCAGTAGATACAGTATGTATAGGAACCAGGGGACTATATACAGGGTCAGTAGATACAGTATGTATAGGGACCAGGGGACTATATACAGGGTCAGTAGATACAGTATGTATAGGGACCAGGGGACTATATACAGGGTCAGTAGATACAGTATGTATAGGGGCCAGGGGACTATATACAGGGTCAGTAGATACAGTATGTATAGGGGCCAGGGGACTATATATAGGGTCAGTAGATACAGTATGTATAGGGACCAGGGGACTATATACAGGGTCAGTAGATGCAGATTTATAGGGACCAGGGGACTATATACAGGGTCAGTAGATACAGTATGTATAGGGACCAGGGGACTATATACAGGGTCAGTAGATACAGTATGTATAGGGGTCAGGGGACTATATACAGGGTCAGTAGATACAGTATGTATAGGGACCAGGGGACTATATACAGGGTCAAGAGATACAGTATGTATACGGGCCAGGGTAATATATACAGGGTCAGGAGATACAGTATGTACAGGGACCAGGGGACTATATACAGGGTCAGTAGATACAGTATGTATAAGGGCCAGGGGACTATATACAGGGTCAGTAGATACAGTATGTATAGGGACCAGGGGACTATATACAGGGTCAGGAGATACAGTATGTATAGGGGTCAGTGGACTATATACAGGGTCAGTAGATACAGTATGTATAGGGAACAGGGGACTATATACAGGGTTAGTAGATACAGTATGTATAGGGAACAGGGGACTATATACAGGGTCAGTAGATACAGTATGTATAGGGGTCAGGGGACTATATACAGGGTCAGTAGATACAGTATTTATAGGGGTCGGGGACTATATACAGGGTCAGTAGATACAGTATGTATAGGGACCAGGGGACTATATACAGGGTCAGTAGATACAGATTTATAAGGACCAGGGGACTATATACAGGGTCAGTAGATACAGTATGTATAGGGACCAGGGGACTATATACAGGGTCAGTAGATACAGTATGTATAGGGACCAGGGGACTATATACAGGGTCAGTAGATACAGTATGTATAGGGACCAGGGGACTATATACAGGGTCAGTAGATACAGTATGTATAGGGACCAGGGGACTATATACAGGGTCAGTAGATACAGTATGTATAGGGACCAGGGGACTATATACAGGGTCAGTAGATACAGTATGTATAGGGGCCAGGGGACTATATACAGGGTCAGTAGATACAGTATGTATAGGGGCCAGGGGACTATATACAGGGTCAGTAGATACAGTATGTATAGGGGTCAGGGGACTATATACAGGGTCAGTAGATACAGTATGTATAGGGACCAGGGGACTATATACAGGGTCAGTAGATATAGTATGTATAGGAACCAGGGGACTATATACAGGGTCAGTAGATACAGTATGTATAGGGACCAGGGGACTATATACAGGGTCAGTAGATACAGTATGTATACGGGCCAGGGGACTATATACAGGGTCAGTAGATACAGTATGTATCGGGGGAAGGTGACTATATACAGGGTCAGTAGATACAGTATGTATAGGGGCCAGGGTACTATATACAGGGTCAGTAGATACAGTATATATAGGGACCAGGGCACTATATACACGGTCAGTAGATACAGTATGTATAGGGGGAAGGTGACTATATACAGGGTCAGTAGATACAGTATGTATAGGGGCCAGGGTACTATATACAGGGTCAGTAGATACAGTATATATAGGGACCAGGGCACTATATACACGGTCAGTAGATACAGTATGTATAGGGGGAAGGTGACTAGGCATCAGGATATATGATCAACAGAGTAGGTGCATTGTATTTATTTCCCTTTTGTACATTAACCATTTGTACATCAATACAACACTGCTCAAAAAAATAAAGGGAACACTAAAATAACACATCCTAGATCTGAATGAATGAAATAATCTTATGAAATACTTTTTTCTTTACATAGTTGAATGTGCTGAGAACAAAATCAAACAAAAATAATCAATGGAAATCCAATTTATCAACACATGGAGGTCTGGATGTAAGGTTTGTCATGGAGAGAAGACCAAGTCGCAGCGGGAATGTGGATACTCATAGTTTTTTAATAAACAAAAGTAAAGCATCCACAGGGAAAACAATAAATGATACTCACGACAGCAACAGTTTTGCAGGCTATACAAACGCAGTGCAAAAACAACTACCCACAACCCCAAAGAAAAACACACACTCCTATATAGGACTCCCAATCAAAGGCAACTCAACACACCTGCCTTCAATTGGGAGTCCAATCACCCACACAACATTTAGCAAACACAAACCCCCTGCCACATCCTGACCAAGACTAACACAATTATGCCCTCTGCTGGTCAGGACGTGACACTGGATTTGGAGTCACACTCAAAATTAAAGTGGAAAACCACACTACAGGCTGATCCAACTTTGATGTAATGTCCTTAAAACAAGTCAAAATGAGGCTCAGTAGTGTGTGTGGCCTCCATGTGCCTGTATGACCTCCCTACAACGCCTGGGCATGCTCCTGATGAGGTGGCGGATGGTCTCCTGAGGGATCTCCTCCCAGACCTGGACTAAAGCATCCGCCAACTCCTGGACAGTCTGTGGTGCAACGTGGCGTTGGTGGATGGAGCGAGACATGATGTCCCAGATGTGCTTAATTGGATTCAGGTCTGGGGAACGGGCGGGCCAGTCCATAGCATCAATGGACTGGCCCAAGATGAGATCCTCAGACCTCTTGTGAGACCATATGCTGGTGAGGTTGGCCCTGGGTTCCTCCTAATGCAAGACAATGCTGGACTGGCCCGAGATGAGATCCTCAGACCCCTTGTGAGACCTCTTGCAGGAACTGCTGACACACTCCAGCCACATGAGGTCTATCATTGTCTTGCATTAGGAGGAACCCAGGGCCAACCGCACCAGCATATGGTCTCACAAGGGGTCTGAGGATCTCATCTCGGTACCTAATGGCAGTCAGGCTACCTCTTGAGCGCACATGGAGGGCTTTGCGGCCCCCCAAAGAAATGCCACCCCACACCATGACTGACCCACCGCCAAACCGGTCATGCTGGAGGATGTTGCAGGCAGCAGAACGTTCTCCACGGCGTCTCCAGACTCTGTCACGTCTGTCACATGTGCTCAGTGTGAACCTGCTTTCATCTGTGAAGAGCACAGGGCGCCAGTGGCGAATTTGCCAATCTTGGTGTTCTCTGGCAAATACCAAACATCCTGCACGGTGTTGGGCTGTAAGCACAACCCCCACCTGTGGACGTCGAGCCCTCATACCACCCTCATGGAGTCTGTTTCTGACCGTTTGAGCAGACACATGCATATTTGTGGCCTGCTGGAGGTCATTTTGCAGGGCTCTGGCAGTGCTCCTCCTGCTCCTCCTTGCACAAAGGCGGAGGTAGCGATCCTGCTGCTGGGTTGTTGCCCTCCTACGGCCTCCTCCATGTCTCCTGATGTACTGGCCTGTCTCCTGGTAGCGCCTCCATGCTCTGAACACTACGCTGACAGACACAGCAAACCTTCTTGCCACAGCTCGCATTGATGTGCCATTCTGGATGAGCTGCACTACCTGAGCCACTTGTGTGGGTTGTAGACTACGTCTCATGCTACCACTAGAGTGAAAGCACTGCCAGCATTCAAAAGTGACCAAAACATCAGCCAGGAAGCATAGGAACTGAGAAGTGGTCTGTGGTCACCACCTGCAGAAACACTCCTTTATTGGGGGTGTCTTGCTAATTGCCTATAATTTCCACCTGTTGGCTATTCCATTTGCACAACAGCATGTGAAATGTATTGTCAATCAGTGTTGCTTCCTAAGTGGACAGTTTGATTTCAGATTTCACAGAAGTGTGATTGACTTGGAGTTACATTGTGGTGTTTAAGTGTTCCCTTTATTTTTTTGAGCAGTGTATATGAAGTGTGTGTGTGTGTGTGTGTGTGTGTGTGTGTGTGTGTGTGTGTGTGTGTGTGTGTGTGTGTGTGTGTGTGTGTGTGTGTGTGTGTGTGTGTGTGTGTGTGTGTGTGTGTGCAAAGAGTCCAGTGAGTGTTCATAGAGTCAGTGAAGAAATAAAAATAAATACAGTGAAGACAGATAGGAGATAGTCCTGTAGCCATTCTGTTATCTGTTTATCAGTCTAATGGTTTGGGGATAGGAGATAGTCCTGTAGCCATTCTGTTATCTGTTTATCAGTCTAATGGCTTGGGGACAGGAGATAGTCCTGTATCCATTCTGTTATCTGTTTATCAGTCTAATGGTTTGGGGATAGGAGATAGTCCTGTAGCCATTCTGTTATCTGTTTATCAGTCTAATGGTTTGGGGATAGGAGATAGTCCTGTAGCCATTCTGTTATCTGTTTATCAGCCTAATGGTTTGGGGATAGGAGATAGTCCTGTATCCATTCTGTTATCTGTTTATCAGTCTAATGGTTTGGGGATAGGAGATAGTCCTGTAGCCATTCTGTTATCTGTTTATCAGTCTAATGGTTTGGGGATAGGAGATAGTCCTGTATCCATTCTGTTATCTGTTTATCAGTCTAATGGTTTGGGGATAGGAGATAGTCCTGTAGCCATTCTGTTATCTGTTTATCAGTCTAATGGCTTGGGGATAGGAGATAGTCCTGTAGCCATTCTGTTATCTGTTTATCAGTCTAATGGTTTGGGGATAGGAGATAGTCCTGTAGCCATTCTGTTTTCTGTTTATCAGTCTAATGGTTTGGGGATAGAAGCTGTTCAGGAGCTTGTTAGTGTGAGACTTGATGCTCCGGAAGCAGAGAGAAAAGTCAATGGCTTGGGTGGCTGGAGTCTAACAATTTTCCAGGCCTTCTTTTGACACCGCCTGTTATAGAGGTTCTTGATGGCAGGGAGCCCCAGGGATGTACTGGGCCGTACTCACCACCCTCTGTAGAGGTCCTGGATGGCAGGGAGCCCCAGTGATGTACTGGGCCGTACTCACCACCCTCTGTAGAGGTCCTGGATGGCAGGGAGACCCAGTGATGTACTGGGCCGTACTCACCACCCTCTGTAGAGGTCCTGGATGGCAGGGAGCCCCAGGGATGTACTGGGCCGTACTCACCACCCTCTGTAGAGGTCCTGGATGGCAGGGAGCCCCAGTGATGTACTGGGCCGTACTCACCACCCTCTGTAGAGGTCCTGGATGGCAGGGAGACCCAGTGATGTACTGGGCCGTACTCACCACCCTCTGTAGAGGTCCTGGATGGCAGGGAGCCCCAGGGATGTACTGGGCCGTACTCACCACCCTCTGTAGAGGTCCTGGATGGCAGGGAGCCCCAGTGATGTACTGGGCCGTACTCACCACCCTCTGTAGAGGTCCTGGATGGCAGGGAGCCCCAGGGATGTACTGGGCCGTACTCACCACCCTCTGTAGAGGTCCTGGATGGCAGGGAGCCCCAGGGATGTACTGGGCCGTACTCACCATCCTCTGTAGAGGTCATGGATGGCAGGGAGCCCCAGGGATGTACTGGGCCGTACTCACCACCCTCTGTAGCGCTATGCGATCAAATGCGGTGCAGTTGCAGTTCCTGTTTATGTATCAGTTTTCCTTCTTCCTTCTGAAGATCCTTTAGATTCTAAACAACAATATAAACGCAACATGTAGTGTTGGTCCCATGTTTCATCAGCTGACATTTTGTGCACAAAATTGTTTACATATGTTAGTGAGCATTTCTCCTTTGCCAAGATAATCCATCCACCTGACAAGTGTGGCATATCAAGAAGCTGATTCAACAGCATTATCATTACAAGAAAAACGAAATGCATGCTCTTCAACCGATCACTGCCCGCACCCGCCCGATCACTGCCCGCCCGTCCAGCATCACTACTCTGGACGGTTCTGACTTAGAATTTGTGGACAACTGCAAAATACCTGGGTGTCTGGTTAGACTGTAAACTCTCCTTCCAGACTCACATCAAACATATCCAATCCAAAATGAAATCTAGAATCTGCATCCTATTTCGCAACAAAGCCTCCTTCACTCATGCTGCAAAACATACCCTCGTAAAAGACTATCCTACCGATCCTCGACTGCGGCAATGTCATTTCCAAAATAGCCTCCAACACTCTACTCAAAAAACTGGATGCAGTCTATCACAGTGCCGCCCGTTTTGTCACCAAAGCCCCATAACATATACTACCCAGCACTGCGACCTGTACTCTCTCGTTGGTTGGCCCTCACTTCATATTCGTCGCCAAACCCACTGGCTCCAGGTCATCTATAAGTCTTTGCTAGGTAAAGTCCCCCCTTATCTCAGCTCACTGATCACCATAGCAGCACCCACCCGTAGCACGCGCTCCAGCAGGTATATTTCACTGGTCATCCCCAAAGCCAACTCCTCCTTGGGCCGCCTTTCCTTCCAGTTCTCTGCTGCCAATGACTGGAACAAATTGCAAAAATCACTGAAGCTGGAGTCTTATATCTCCTTCTCTAACTATAAGCATCAGCTGTCTATCACTCAAGTGTTTAATTGCTAAATTGTAATTATTTTGCCACTATGGCCTATGTAATCATTCTAAATTTGCACACACTGTATATAGATTTTTCTATTGTGTTATTGACTGTGCGTTTGTTTAATCCACGTGTAACTCTGTGTTGTTTGTGTCGCACTGCTTTGCTTTATCTTGGCCACGTCACAATTGTAAATGAGAACTTGTTCTCAACTGGCCTACCTGGTTAAATAAAGGTGAAAGGTGCTGGGGAGAATAAAAGACCAATCTAAAATATGCAGTTTTGTCACACAATACAATTCCACAGATGTCTCAAGTTTTGAGGGAGCAATTGGCATGCGTCTGCAGGAATGTCCACCAGAGCTGTTGCCAGAGAATTGAATGTTCATTTCTCTAACATAAGCTGCCTTCAACGTCGTTTTCGAGGATTTGGCAGTACGTCCGGCCTCACAACCGCAGACCACATGTATGGCGTCATGTGAGCGAGCGGTTTGCTGATGTCAACGTTGTGAACAGAGCCCAACATGGTGGTGGTGGAGTTATCGATGTCAATTTGAATGCAGAGAGATACCGTCCTGAGGCCCATTGGAACCCACCGCCATCACCTCATATTTCAGCATGATAATGCACCGCCTCATTTCGCAAGGATCTCTACACAATTCCTGGAAGCTGAAAATGTCCCAGTTCTTCCATGGCCTGCATACTCACCAGACATGTTAACCATTAAGCACGTTTGTGATGCTCTGGATCGACGTGTACGACAGCGTGTTCCAGTTCCCGACAAATATCCAGCATCTTCGCCCAGCCATTGAAGAGGAGTGGGACAACATTCCACAGGCCACAATCAACACCCTGATCAACTCTATGTGAAGGAGATGTGTAGCGCTGTATGAGTCAGATGGTGGTCACATCAGATACTGACTGGTTTTCTGATCCTCTTCCCTGCCTTTTTTTAAGGTATCTTTGACCAACAGATGCATATCTGTACTCCCAGGCATGTGAAATCCATAGATGAGGGCCTAATGAATTTTATTAATTATATGAACTGTAACTCAATAAAATCTTGGAAATTGTTGCATGTTTCATTTATATTTTTGTTCAGCATATATCCTGAATCTGGTAATGAATGGTGTGGCTGTTGAACAAGTTGAGGAGGCTAAATTACTTGGCGTTACCTTAGATTGTAAACGATCATGGTCAAAACATATAGATTAAATTGTTGTAAAGATGGGAAGAGGTCTGTGTAGGCTGTGTGGATGTATTGATGTGTAGGCTGTGTGGATGTATTGATGTGTAGGCTGTGTGGATGTATTGATGTGTAGGCTGTGTGGATGTATTGATGTGTAGGCTGTGTGGATGTATTGATGTGTAGGCTGTGTGGATGTATTGATGTGTAGGCTGTGTGGATGTATTGACGTGTAGGCTGTGTGGATGTATTGATGTGTAGGCTGTGTGGATGTATTGATGTGTAGGCTGTGTGGATGTATTGATGTGTAGGCTGTGTGGATGTATTGATGTGTGGGCTGTGTGGATGTATTGATGTGTAGGCTGTGTGGATGTATTGATGTGTAGGCTGTGTGGATGTATTGATGTGTAGGCTGTGTGGATGTATTGACGTGTAGGCTGTGTGGATGTATGGATGTGTAGGCTGTGTGGATGTATTGATGTGTAGGCTGTGTGGATGTATTGATGTGTAGGCTGTGTGGATGTATTGACGTGTAGGCTGTGTGGATGTATTGATGTGTAGGCTGTGTGGATGTATTGATGTGTAGGCTGTGTGGATGTATTGATGTGTGGGCTGTGTGGATGTATTGATGTGTAGGCTGTGTGGATGTATTGATGTGTAGGCTGTGTGGATGTATTGATGTGTAGGCTGTGTGGATGTATTGACGTGTAGGCTGTGTGGATGTATGGATGTGTAGGCTGTGTGGATGTATTGATGTGTGGGCTGTGTGGATGTATTGATGTGTAGGCTGTGTGGATGTATTGACGTGTAGGCTGTGTGGATGTATGGATGTGTAGGCTGTGTGGATGTATTGATGTGTGGGCTGTGTGGATGTATTGATGTGTAGGCTGTGTGGATGTATTGATGTGTAGGCTGTGTGGATGTATTGACGTGTAGGCTGTGTGGATGTATGGATGTGTAGGCTGTGTGGATGTATTGATGTGTGGGCTGTGTGTATGTATCGATGTGTAGGCTGTGTGGATGTATTGATGTGTGGGCTGTGTGTATGTATCGATGTGTAGGCTGTGTGGATGTATTGATGTGTAGGCTGTGTGGATGTATTGATGTGTAGGCTGTGTGGATGTATTGATGTGTGGGCTGTGTGGATGTATTGATGTGTAGGCTGTGTGGATGTATTGATGTGTAGGCTGTGTGGATTTATTGATGTGTAGGCTGTGTGGATGTATTGACGTGTAGGCTGTGTGGATGTATGGATATGTAGGCTGTGTGGATGTATTGATGTGTGGGCTGTGTGTATGTATCGATGTGTAGGCTGTGTGGATGTATTGATGTGTGGGCTGTGTGTATGTATCGATGTGTAGGCTTTGTGGATGTATTGATGTGTAGGCTGTGTGGATGTATTGATGTGTAGGCTGTGTGGATGTATTGATGTGTGGGCTGTGTGGATGTATTGATGTATAGGCTGTGTGTATGTATCGATGTGTAGGCTGTGTGGATGTATTGATGTGTAGGCTGTGTGGATGTATTGATATGTAGGCTGTGTGGATGTATTGATGTGTAGGCTGTGTGGATGTATTGATATGTAGGCTGTGTGGATGTATTGATGTGTAGGCTGTGTGGATGTATTGATGTGTAGGCTGTGTGAA